>NC_050069.1:211130716-211430716 GCF_009764565.3 Dermochelys coriacea
AAAAGAAGGGGTTTCAGCCCACCTCCAGGCCCCTATGGTGGTAAACCTGTAACTCGGGACTTAGTGTCTCTAGCCTCTCCTCTTCTTCGGGGGCGGAAAGGGGGTTTATGCCCCTTCCACAAAAAGCATGGCTGGTAAGGGAGCCCAGGCCCTCCCACTCCACTGGACTCTGACCTAGGGCCCTATGAAAGGCAATGACAGCACACACCCAGTAGAGCTTCGAGGCTGCCTCTCTGGGCCATTTCCTATCAGTGCCACTCACTTTCCCGCAAGGCATCAAAGTCCAACAAAAAATAGCAAAAATAATTGAATCTGCAGCCCAGCTGGGCTCAGCTAGTAACCTCCTTCCTTGTGGGTTAGACCCAATTTCAAACCGGTCCAAGTTCCTGGATTTTACTCTCACCTCCTGGAGGAGGTCATACTCCCTCTACCCAGGGTTTCCATCAGGCTCCAGCCCTTGATTAGCCCCTGCCTCCGGTGAGGCTCCCAGTTGAGGACTCTGCATCCCATGCTTCCCTTAGCCCTCACTCCTAAAGAGAAAGCTCCCAGCTACCTCTCACTTGCATCTCCTCCCTGTACCCACCTTTAGGGCCTGTAATAATTGCTGCCTGCCAGGCCTCTCTCTTAGAATAAGGGCTTCTGCTGTGCCCTTGCTCAGGAGCTTTCCTCCCCACTCCTGAGCTGTCTGGCTCCCTTTTAAACCTTTCCTCCAGCTGGAGCAGGCTCTGCAGCTGTGGGGAGCAGTCACCTGGGCCCAGAACTGCTTCATAACTCTTTCTGTACCAGGGTGTGGTTTATACACTCCATCACGCTTACATTTTGAGGGGACAGAAGAAGGTGTAAGTGATACCAGCCTAGACTCACTTTGACTCTGAATCACCTACCGATCTGTCAAAACCCAATGTGTTAAAACCATTTGTCAAAACTAATCTTCAGATATCCGCTATCTCCTGTTTTTTCTTAGTTTGGGGTATCAGGCATTGTAAACTTCTGACCGCACTTCCCCTGAACCCCCGTATAGCTTTGTAAAACATCCCCGTCATCCATAAATAGACTTGGCAGGATTTGATTTAAATTGGTAGATGTCGGTGAATGGAAATTTCAGTCGACACACTAAAATCAATGGGGAAAACAGTATCCAGTGGGGACAGTTTGGCATGAGTATGGCCACACCCCCGCCTTGTGCCTGCAGGGATCAGGTGTGTCTATCCTTGCGGCAGCACGGGGAGCCTTCTGCAGCCCTGCTGTTATGGACCTGCTCCCTCTCTCCTCTCCTGGGACACTGCATAGCTGCGGAGCGAGCGGGGCTCCCTGTGCTGCCTCATGGCGGGTGACACCCCATCCCTGCTGGGAAGGCTGCAGTCCTGGCAGGACAGAGCAGAGATTCCTCGCGGGGGTCATGGTCATGAGGAGAAGTCTGCTGCTGAATGGCTCCTGACCAGAGATGGAGCCTCAGCAGCAGGGTGGCCTCCCCCACGGCAGGGAGCTCCTCCTTCTCCTCATCTCAGCAGGAGTGTGTGGGGCTGGGGTCGTCTCTCTCTGCGCTGCTCTTGCATGGAGTGCAGCCTTCCCTGCATCCTTGTGCCTGCAGGGATTGGGTGCCACTGGCCCTGCAGCAGCACAGGGAGGCCTCTGCAGCTCTGCTCCACTTGCTCACCAGCCAGCGGTGTGGAAGCCATCTCTGAGCAGAAGCTGTTCAGCAGTACCCCACAGCTGTGGCTCATCCTGCTTCTCGCAACCCTAGCCAGAGGTTGATGCTCTGCTGGGCCAGGACTGCAGCCACCCCTGCACTTTGCACACAGCCCTTGGCTATGCAGGGAGCCCCCTCCGGTCAGCACTGCACCAACCCTAGGCCTACCCCCCATACACTTAATTTCCAGCAGCTGTAAAAATAAACATGGATAAATCTAAACACATTATTAAAAATAAAAATAGATATTTATAGATGAAATTAGAAAAAAATAAAAACTGAATTTTGCCAAGCCTACCCATAAAGCCACAATTCTTTTTTTCTTACCCAGTGTTATATCCAAGACTGGGTATGAAATAACTCATTGTAATTACTACAGTAGAACATCAGAGTTACGCACACCTTGGGAATGGAGGTTGTTTGTAACTGAAATGTTCCTAACTCTGAACAAAACATTATGTTGGTTCTTTCAAAAGTTTACAACTGAACATTGACTTAATACAGCTTTGAACTTTAATATGCAGAATAAAAATGTTGCTTTCCCTTTTTTTTTTTTTTTTAGTAGTTTAAATTTAACACAGTGCTGTACTTCTTTTGCTTTGTGTATGTGTGTGTGTGTCTGCTGCTGCTCCCGGATTGTGTACTTCCAGTTCCAAATGAGGTGTGTGGCTGACTGGTCAGTTCGTAACTCTGAGGTTCTACTATATTTCTTAAACTGTTTCAAGCACTGTGATGTGTGTACTCTTTGCCATGTTTAACTCTGGCACTCACTTCTTGAAGCATGAACACCATATGTCTCCTGGGGGCTGGCAGACGCGGTACTGCATTGCTACACAGCAGCAGCAATCCATTGCCTTGTGGCAGCAGACGATGCAATAGCCCTGATAACCATCGTCGTCATGTCTGAGGTGCTCCTGGCTGCCTCGATAAGATTGGTCAGGAGTGCCTGGGCAGACATGGGCGCAGGGACTAAATTAGGAGTGACTCGACCAGGTCATTCTCTTTAGTCCTGCCGGCAGTCCTACTGCACCATCTTCTGCTGAGCTGCCAGGAGATGAGGATGGCTTGCAGTCCTACTGCACCGTCTGCTGCCAGCCAAAGATGTAAAAGACGGAGTGGATCAAAACAAGAAATACACCAGATTTGTTTTGTATTCATTTGCTCCCCCCTCCCTCCCTCAGTGAAATCAACCTCCGACAATCATTTCGGTGCGATCTGTCAGGGGCACCTTGAAAAGTTTAATGGAGATTGTCTTGCCTGAAATACCGGGGGGAGGGATAGTTCAGTGGGTTGAGCATTGGCCTGCTAAACCCAGGGTTTTGAGTTCAATCCGGGCCATTCTGTGAGACAGTTGTTTTTGTTTCTCCTTGATGTAAAGTCACCGCCTTCATTGATTTTAATTCCCTGTAAGCCAACCCTGTAAGCCATGTTGTCAGTCGCCCCTCCCTCTGTCAGAGCAGCGGCAGACAATCGTTCCGCGCCTTTTTTCTGTGCAGACGCCATACCACGGCAAGCATGGAGCCCGCTCAGATCACTTTGGCAATTAGGAGCACATTAAACACCATGCGCGTTATCCAGCAGTATATGCAGCACCAGAACCTGGCAAAGTGAAACCGGGCGACTAGGTGACGTCAGTGTGGTGACAAGAGTGATGAGGACACGGATACAGACTTCTCTCAAAGCATGTGCCCTGCCAATGTGGGCATCATGGTGCTAATGGGGCAGGTTCATGCGATGGAACGCCGATTCTGAGCCTTGTTTCTGAGGGAAACAAGCATAGACTGATGGGACCACATAGTGTTGCAGGTCTGGGCCGATTCCCAGTGGCTGCAAAACTTTCGCATGTGTAAGGGCACTTTCATGGAACTTTGATTTGCATTCCCCTGCCCTGAGGCGCAAGAATACCAAGATGAGAGCAGCCCTCACAGTTGAGCAGCGAGTAGCAATAGCCCTGTGGAAGCTTGCAACGCCAGACAGCTACCGATTAGTCAGGAATCAATTTGGAGTGGGCAAATCTACTGTGGGGGCTGCTGTGATGCAAGTAGCCAATGCAATCAAAGATCTGCTGATATCAAGGGTAGTGACCCTGGGAAATGTACAGGTCATAGTGGATGGCTTTGCTGCAATGGGATTCCCTAACTGTGTGGTGGGGCGATAGATGGAACACACATCCCTATCTTGGCACCAGAGCACCAAGCCGGCAAGTACATAAACCACACGGGGCACTTTTCAGTAGTGCTGCAAGCACTGGTGGATCACAAGGGACGTTTCACCAACATCAACATGGGATGGTCGGGAAAGGTACATGACGCTCGCATCTTCAGGAACTCTGGTCTGTATGAACAGCTGCAGGAAGGGACTTACTTTCCAGACCAGAAAATAACCGTTGGGGATGTTGAAATGCGTATAGTTATCCTTGGGGACCCAGCCTACCCCTTTATGCCATGGCTCATGAAGCCATACACAGGCAGCCTGGACAGTAGTCAGGAGCTGTTCAAATATAGGCTGAGCAAGTGCAGAATGGTGGTAAAATATGCATTTGGACGTTTAAAAGAGCACTGGCGCAGTTTACTGACTCGGTTAGATCTCAGCGAAATCAATATTCCCACTGTTATTACTGCTTGCTGTGCACTCCACAATATCTGTGAGAGTAAGGAGGAGACGTTTATGGCAGGGTGGGAGGTTGAGGCAAATTGCCTGGCCGCTGATTACTTGCAGCCAGACACTAGGGCGGTTAGTAGAGCACAGGAGAGTGCGGTGCGCATCAGAGAAGCTTTGAAAACCAGTTTCATGACTGGTCAGGCTACAGTGTTTGTTTCTCCTTGATGAAACCCCGCCTCCCTTGGTTCACTCTACTTCCCTGTAAGCTAACCTCCTTTTGATCACCTCTCGCAGAGGCAATAAAGTCATTGTTGCTTCACATTAATTCATTCTTTATTAATTCATCACACAAATAGGGGGATAACTGCCAAGGTAGCCCGGGAGGGTGGAGGAGGGAAGCACCAGGTGGGGTGGTGGAGGAGGGAAGTACAAGGCCACACAGCACTTTAAAAGTTTAAAACGTATTGAATGCCAGCCTTCTGTTGCTTGGGCAATCCTCTGGGGTGGAGTGGCTGGGTGGCCGGAGGCCCTCCCGCTACATTCTTGGGCGTCTGGGTGAGGAGGCTATGGAACTTGGGGAGGAGGGCGGTTGATTACACAGGAGCTGTAGCAGCAGTCTATGCTCCTGCTGCCTTTCCTGCAGCTCAACCATATGCTGGAGCATATTAGTTTGATCCTCCAGCAGCCTCAGCATTGAATCCTGCCTCCTCTTATCGCACTACCACCACCTTTCAGCTTCAGCCATCTCTTCAGCCCGCCACCTCTCCTCCTGGTCATTTTGTGCTTTCCTGCATTCTGACATTGTCTGCCTCCACGCATTCGTCTGTGTTCTGTCAGTGTGGGAGGACAGCATGAGCTCAGAGAACATTTCATTGCAAGTGTGGTTTTTTTGCCTTCTAATATTCGCTAGCCTCTGGGAAGGAGAAGATCTTGTGATCCTTGAAACACATGCAGCTGGTGGAGAGAAAAAAAAGGGACAATGGTATTTTAAAAGACACATTTTATAGAACAATGGGTACTCTTTCACAGTAAACCTTGCTGTTAACATTACATACATAGCACATGTGCTTTCGTTACAAGGTCGCATTTTGCCTCCCCCCACCCCGTGGCTAGCCCCTTCCTCCTCCCCGTGGCTAACAGCGGGGAACATTTCTGTTCAACCATAGGCAAACAGCCCAGCAGGAACGGCCAGCTCTGAATGTCCCCTTAAGAAAAGCACCCTATTTCAACCAGGTGACCATGAATGATATCACTCTCCTGAGGATAACTCAGAGAGATAAAGAAAGGATGTTGTTTGAATGCCAGCAAACATACATTGCAATGCTTTGTTCTGCAGTGATTCCCACCCACTTGCTACTGGCCTGGTGTGGTAAAGTGTCCTACCATGGTGGACAGAATAAGGCTGCTCTCCCCAGAAACTCTTTGCAAAGGCTTTGGGAGTACCTCAAGGAGAGCTTCATTGAGATGTCCCTGGAGGATTTCTGTTCCATCTCTGAGTTGAGAGTACTGTCCAGAATGGTCACAATGGAACACTCTGGGATAGCTCCCAGAGGCCAATACTGTCTAATTGTGTCCACAGTACCCCAAATTTGACCCGGCAAGGCCGATTTCAGCGCTAATCCCCTTGTCGGGGGTGGAGTAAGGAAATAGATTTTAAGAGCCCTTTAAGTTAAAAAAAAAAAAAAAGGGGGGGGGGGGCTTCATCGTGTGGATGGGTGCAGGGTTAAATCGATTTAACGCTGCTAAATTCGACCTCAACTCCTCGTGTAGACTAGGGCTTAGATAAGAGGTGCGTGTGGAAGTATGGTACAGGAGATGATTGACTGAATATTAAAACATTTGTGAGTGTTAATGACAGATGTGGAGGTATGCTTTGAGGGGATCATCTGCTGAGGGTTGGGACACACAAGAAACAGGGCAGGAAATTAGATGTTCTCGGGGGGCAGGGGAAGGAAGGAGAGGCTCTGTGCTAACTACAAATAATAAGACTATATGTAAGCACTTTTTCCAGTGCCATCTTGCATTATCTTCCGTTGGCAAAAAATACAATGTGATTTTGAGTGCTACACAAAATATCATAATGCTTCATCAATAAAGTAGTCCTAACTCATATGAATCCTAATACTATATTAGTGAATAGTCATTTGCATTCTCCTACTCCAAAACAATAAATAACACTTTGGATTATTTTTACCAGCTTGTTGTAGAAGACTAAGCAAAATCTGGAAAATGTCAGATTGTTAGAATGCATTCCTCAACAAAAGAACATTCTGTAGCGTGCAGGACACAAAAACACACACGAGTGTTTACTTAAGATGGCTTGCATCTCATTGCAGATGCCATGTGATTTAGCAGTTGCCATGGTAACTATGCATTTTTTATTTCATATCTTGAATAAATGCTAGGATTGCCCTTGTTAAATCTAACTTATCCCCTTCCTGAAGTTTCACACAACTGTGCTTTATAATGAAAGTAATGCCTGAAGAAAAGATGACCCTATCATTTATACTGTATCATTTACGGTGTATAGTTAATTTAGAAATACTGCTGTATAAGCAGTTCTGTATGGAACAAAAGAGAAGTCCTTAAATAAGTTAATTCTTCATTATTTTATGACATAAAGCAGGGGGAAAATGTAAACTATTATTGACCAATATACTTTGTTTTTTATTTTCTTGTAATTGTCAGTTAACTTTGTATTCCTTCATATAAAAACATTTAATTTAAAAACAGGAAAGATACTTATACATATAGGCGTACAAGAACAATTCTGAACTCATTTTTTAATTTGGTGTAATTTTTCAATATTGTTTCTCTTTCCTATATAAGTTTAACCTCTTTAAAGGAATTTCAGTTCCTGGCAATAGATGGGTTTCAGAGTAGCAGCCGTGTTAGTCTGTATTCGCAAAAAGAAAAGGAGTACTTGTGGCACCTTAGAGACTAACAAATTTATTAGAGCATAAGCTTTCGTGAGCTACAGCTCAAATACATCCGATCAAGTGAGCTGTAGCTCACGAAAGCTTATGCTCTAATAAATTTGTTAGTCTCTAAGGTGCCACAAGTACTCCTTTTCTTTTTGGCAATAGATGGTTAACTCTTAAAACCTTTATTATTTATTTTGTGCTACATATAACTGGCTTAGTACTCCCCGGCAAAAAATGGTACCTCTGAATCAAGTATGTGTCTGAATGCTGTGGTGGAGGTTTGATTTAAATCATTTGAGTATTCAGATAAAATATTCTGTAATATGTTTGGATGTGGGGGAGGAGAGAGACCCTGCATGCAGCCTGATCTTGCTTTTATTATCGTGAGAAATCACTCACTGAAGTCTATCAGCATTCCTAAGTAAGAAATGTAGAATTAGGTCCCCAGATATTGAATAAAGGGATTAATTTTTATTTTCTCTTCAAGCCCTTTTTTCTATTCTTATTGCATCTTCTGCTCTGCTGTCTGATCAGGATGTATTATCAAGCCTGAGGATGACTAGTGACTCATCTATTTTTGAGTGATTTAAATACAAGAATTAGTTAATAAGAAAACAGCCATTAGAAAACATCAGTAAAAGGATAATCATTTCAGGCTATGTAGGTGGGAATATAAAGTAGCTAGCATAACCAAGAAAATTACATTGAGAGTTACTTAATGCTATTCTTAATAGAAATTTGAAAATATCATCTTGCTGCTTAGGGTTAAAAACATACACTAAAGCTACCACAATCAATTATTTAAACCCCAGGTGATGACTGCTACTGTTTGCACTGCAGCATAACCACAAGTTGAATGAAGTGATTTTATTTCAAACATTAAATTAGCATCACTTTTCACTCCCATACACAATGTTTTCGTACTTTTGGGTAAAAGTTTCTATTACATATTTTTCCATTATATGTCAATACGTTAGAGATTATTTGATATTGGAGTTTGAGAGATTTATACAGTATTTTCATTTTTAGAATTTGTCTTTCATAGCTTTCCAGTCTGATTCTGGTACAGGTGTTTGCTATATCTTCAAACATCAGTGCTGGCCCCTTTGAGAACAGACGCTTAAAAAAAATACATCAGGTAGCGATAAGTGTCAGGAAGAGCACATAAGACTAATGGATAAATTCTGATCTTATAAGTTTGGAAACCTCTGTTAAAATACAAATTGTGTATTGTATGCATATATTTAATTATTTTTCTACTGGAACAAGGGAATTCTCAACCCTGAGAATGAAACATAAGCATTGGGGACCAGGACATGGGAAGTCATGCCTAGTGGTTGGAGCAGGAATCAATAGCCACGAAGAGGAGCCCAGGGTCAGAGCTGGAGTCGGAGGATAGATGTCTGAGTCAGTCAGGAATCTGAGCTGAGCTACCTCGAGTGAAGCGAGGTAGGAGCAGGGCTGGGAACAAGCAGGAGCAATCACAGCCATGGGCAAATGCCTTGAGTAGCCAGTACCCTGCTACTGGTCTTAAGAGCAGGTCTGCTGATCCCCTCAGCCAATCAGGTGGTTTGGTCAATCAGGTGGCTCAGTTGGGGCCCCGCTGTGCTCATTTGGCCATCTGGGGGCTAAACTAGCAAGTAAGCAGGCTAGCTGTGGGCCCTTACTCCTGACAGTAGGAGAGAAACTTTCTCTACAGTTGGACCACAGTTGTGGAAGTCAGTGCTAAAACTCTCCAGCATCATAACCTAAGTCTTCCTTTTGAGGGGAGGATGGGGGGAGAGGGGAAACAGAGAATTTTTTTGTTTGTTTTAGAAGTTGCAAGGTGCCCAGTACTATGCGATGGGCACAGTGGAAGCATATAAGTAAATAGATTCATATATTTGATATTCACCTGTATACAGATGTTCTGCAGGAGACCTTAGCTATCACTTGAGTCCTTAATGTGCAGTTTAAATGGTGTTGCTATGAAACTGTAGTGCATCTGGCCAAACTCGTCTTTGACATGTTTGGTTTCAATTGACCAAACTGTGAAGTAATGTGTAAGGAGTGTGGGTTACATGCCAGTATATGTGTTGAGTTTAGTCCTCATCTGCATTGGAAATTTGCCCTAATTCCATGGATAGCATCTGCTTACTAAGATGAATTTCACCCTACATTGAAAAGTTAGACAAGCTAAATATGAGTACGTTATCTTCTAGAGTTGTTTCCATTCATGTGTGAAAGCTAATGATGGGCTGCAGTAGAAGCCAGTCTACATCCATTTGGAATGTTAAATAGCTGTTTTTCTTGTTCCCCTGTTACCCAAATAATTTCACTGTTCCCATGGAACAGAAATCTTTAAAAAAGGGGGAAAAATTCTGTCTTTGGAAAAACTGAAATGGAATCTTCTTTAAAAAAAAAAAAAAAATTCTGGTTCCACCTTTGCAACTCCATGCAGGTTGCCAGGAGAGCATGGTTTCCATCAAAATCTTGGCAAAATCAGAATGATCCTGCAATGTTTTGGTTTAGATCAATTGGCATTTTTCAGACAGAAAATCTGTTATATTAGATAATTTCTGACCAGCTCTAATGACCACGATGGTAATTTTGAGAGGGAGACAGTGTAGGAGGAAGTGATTGGAACCCTTCCCTTTCTTTTGTAACACAAATCTATCCTTCTGCATCTCAGACTTATTTCCATGTAAAAATTGCACATGCTCAAGGTCTGCAAGCACCTTCTTACTTCAGAAGCTTTATGATAACAGTGGCACACAGACAGCCACTAGGGGCTGATGGAGAACTGCATGAACTCCGCCCTTGCTTCTGTTCTCCCCTTAAATGCCAAAATAGTCTCTTTCACCTTTAGTCGGGTTAAGAAGTAAGAGTCCCCTAGGTTGACCTTGCTGAGTGCATTGCCAAGCTATCAGGCTGCATCTACTAATAACAATTAAGTATATGCGTATGGGAAGGGGAGAAAGAAGAAAATGCCTATTCTTCTATTTTCATAAATAGCTATTATTCATCACCCAACAAAGAGTGTGTGGGGTTAGCGTTGTCATACCACTACTCCTATGTTCCCTCTTATTTAGGCCCCAGTCCAGTAAAATGCTTAAGGTTTGAGAGGTAGCATTGCCTAGGAGATGGGGCAAGACCAACCCTGGGATTCAGGAGATCTGGTTATATTCACAATATTGCCTGCCTCTGACCTCCTGTGTGATGTTAACGAAGTTTAGTGCCTAGCACAGTGGCGCCCCAGTCTTCCTTAGGGCCTTTTGGCATTAGTGTAGTACACTTACAAATAACAATAAGCATAAGTTTATACAGTAGTCTCTTTGAAAGCAGTCGGGCTAATTGTGCTTAAAGTTATATGCGTAAGCACGTGCTGGACTGTGGTCTAATGGCACCATTCTGCCATCTTTACTCATGCTGAGTAGTACTTACTCATGAGTAGTTCCAACAAGATATCAATAGGATACTTAAGTAAGAAAGATACTACTCAACATGAGTGTAAGGATAGCAGAGCTGGTCCCATGATCTGCATGTAAGGAGGTAGTATGCCTTGATGTGTGTCTGTCGAGGGGGGTTTCCCTAATACACATTGTCTCTCAGCTCTGTTTTGCCAGCATTATTCTTTTGACCTGTCTACAATGGCAGCCTTGTTATTAATGTGCTCTTTATGACAAGGTAACTAAGGGGATAATAACATCAGCAATTTTTATAAAAAGTGCATAGGGTGCATTATTTTATTTGACTTACAAAATCCTTCTTGGCAGTAGAATATTTTGATAATATTTTAAATAAGAATTTTGTTTTTGTTTTACCACCATTTTATAAATGCTGATATCCACAGTAGTCAAGTTTTACTCTGCAGAATGTGGGCTTCCTGCTGTAGATCTTCCAGATACGTGTCTGAGCATTAAACTGCAGTGAAACTGTTAGTATTGTCTTTGAGTTCATTTTGATGGCAGCACTTGTAGTTTCACAATTTCATCGTTCTATGGTTTGTTCAGTAGTCTTTAAGAATGGTCAGGTATCAAAACTAATTCACTTTATAAGCTAGCCACATTTCCATTTTTCTTTGTTTTGGGGGGTTAATGTGAGTTCTGAGGTAGATTTACCAGTTGGTTATGATTGGAAACAAGCTACTACTGTAAAATCCAAAAGAAGGGTAGAGTTATAATTAAATGTTAGTATATAGTAGGTAACATAATAAGGAATGAAAAGATGCAGATTTTTGTTCTCCTTTGGCCACCCCCTTCTATGGTTGCATTTTGTGTTTGTGTGTTTTATTAAATATTGTGTGAACAATGTTTTGGATGGATATGCATCTACAGATATTTGTTTTTATTTGAAATTTTGGACAGCGGATATTTGTCTAAAATTGACTCATGCAAATGCGAGAAAGTCCCGTTCAAATCAAAATTTCATGCTTATGATATTTTGAGATGAAGTGGAATAGTGGCCATCTTTGAAATTTTTCTTTATGAAAGTGGGAGATGGTAGGAAAATGTGCCCCATGATTGTTGGTAACCCATAGGCCAGAGTATTTAGCAATTTCATAGATTATACAGCCAAAACGGACATCTGTGGTCATCTAATCTGATCTCCTGCACAGTGCTGGCCATAGAACTTCTGTGAATTAATTCCTATTTGAACTAGAACATATCTTTTAGAAAAGCATCCAATCTTGATTTAAAAATTGCTCATGATCGAGAATCCTCCACAACCTTTGGTAAACTGTTCTAATGGTTAATTACCCTCGCTCTTAAAAATGTGTGTCTTATTTCCAGTCTGAATTCATCTGTAGAGCTCTGCAAATCCGTGGATATCCGCGTACCTTTTTGCAGATAGTGGATCGGATGCAGATACAACCACGCAGGGCTCTACTCACCGGCGGTGCCTGGCCTGTGGCATCTGACTTGGGCAGCCTGGGGGCCGCAGCACATTCAGGGCTGGCAGCCAGGGCTAGGTGGCAGGACAGAGTCAGGACTATCCAGCACCAGCTCACCACGCTGCTTCCTGTACAGCAGCTCAGGCAGTGCCAGCGTCCCCACCATGGCCCGGTAGTATTGGCTGCACTACCGGCCCGCTGGCTCCTGGCCAGCAGAGCCTGCCCCCGGCCATGGGGATTGGAGCAGGCGGGGCCCTGGGGCCCCACCCCTCTGCCCCACTGTGGTGCAATACTCACTGCTGCTGTTATTGCACGTGAGCACACAGGAGCAGCACGCAATGCCTCTCCCCTCCCCCCCGCGTTGCCCCTTCTCCTAGAGACCCTGCCCCGGCACCACCCCTTACCCCGAGTCCCACCTTCAGGCTGCCTCTTCCCTGCAAGACCCCACCACCTCTCACTCATCTCCATTCTCTCCCGCCCCGATTGCTAGTCTTTGTGACACTGCTTCCTGGTGCGGACGCCGATACACACAAAAGATGGCTAGTAGATCGCAGGTCGGATCACCGGTCGATTGTGGTGGATATGGATCGGATGCAGATCCACATTTTTGTATCTGCACAGGGCTGTATTCATCTATTTCTTCTTCGAGCCATTGAATTTTGTTACACCTTTCTCTGCTAGAGTCAAGAGATTATCATCAAATTTTTGTTCTCCATGTAGGTACTTATAAACTGTGATCTAGTCACTCCTTAACCTTCTCTTTGTTAAGCTAAATACATTGAGCTCCTTGAGTTTATCACTAAATGTTTTCTAATCTTTTAATTTTTCTCCTGGCTCTTCTCTGATCCCTTTAACAATTTATCCACATCCTTCTTGAATTGTGAACACCGGAGCTGGCCAAGTGCATTCTAGCGGCAGTCACTCCAGTGCCAAATACAGAGGTAGTATATCAGCTCTATTACTATATTTTCTACATTCAAGGATTTTATTAGCCCTTTTAGCCACAGCATTACACTGGAATCTCATATTTAGGTGATTCTCTACCCTGACCCCCAAGTCTGTTTTGAGTCACTAGTTCCCAGGATAAAGTCCATCATCCAGTAAGTATGACCTTAATTCTTTGTTCCTAGATGTATCACTTAACAATTAGATGTATTAAAATACATGTTAGCTTGCACTCAGTTTACCAAGTGATCCAGATCGCTCTGTATCAGTGACCTGTCCTTCATGCATTGGATTGGTTAAGCTATGCCAATGATTCTTGACTATATTATTCTCAGTGTACTGCAAGTAAATCAAGTTTGTCTATTGTGACTTTCATATGCTTTGGAACTCCATGAAACAACATACCTGAGATGGATTTTTCCAAGATTTTATATATTTGTTCCCACTTCAATTTTTGGTAAATTCCTTTCCACTTTCTTTGTAAATAAAGTGGAAGATTCCGATAAAGTATCTAGTCATTTGAGTAATTCCAAATTATTATTTTTGCTGCCTTGAAATCTACTACTGTCTTCAGAGTAATATATTCCAATGCAAAAGTTAATGAAGTGACAACAATCTTTAGTCTGTGGTGAATCTTGTTTAAAAGAGATTCCCTTCTGGGATTATTTTTTGGTGTGGAAATAGTAAAATATATATTTACTTTCTTTTGGGGGGGGGTCCGTGTGCGCACGTGCACAACCTTGATACTAGGTGGTGTGTGTGTGAGGTTGCCCAATACTTCCCATTATAAAACCCTGATTTCAGCTGCTGATAACTTTTCTGAACTTTAACCAGTTGGGCTGCAATTTTTCATCCTTGATGTCTGCCTCAGGCTAACTTTTTAATTTCAGCCGAAACTGTTCAGCCATTTCTGAGAATGAGGTTAGCGAAAAATACTTTGTTTTGCCATATTAAAAATTTTTGATGATCTTTTCTTTGAGAAGCTCTAGGGGGCCATGTGACTTGAAGCAGGGGAGTGGCCTTCATATCAGGGAATGTGCCTTTTGCCATCCTTATGATGATCTTCCCAAATGTGGCCAAGTGATGAGCCTTTGAAAAATTGCAGCTTGCACATGCTCAGTCGAGACTAGAGCAGACTTATTTCATCAGGCCCCCCTTCTTTGTGTCTGTAGTTGTTTATGCCCCTCCATAAGTACATATACCACCACCATCTTTGAAGGCAGAACGGAGAACAGTGGCTGCTCGCTGGGTGCCTAGCTCTGAAGGCAGCACCACGCCAGTAGCAGCACAGAAATAAGGGTGGCAATGTGAAAAGTGAGATTCATCAATATCGCAGTTCACAGCAGACTTAGCACCCCATTGCCACCCTTACTTCTGGCACTGCTGCTGCCGCCACCCTGGGGCTGACAGCTAGAGCCCCGCCACCTTCAGGTGAGGAATTGAGGACAAGAGTGTAAGGAGAGCCCGAGCCCGGGCTGCCTTCTATTGAGGGATTGGGAGGGTGGGGCTGGGTAGAAGGAGCATCTGAGCCTGGGCATCAGGGCTCCGGCTGTGCCCGTTATCCTGCCTCCTGGGTGTGCATGGCCCTTCTGCATGAGCCCCAGTCATCCAGGGCTGACAGTCAGAGCTCTTAATAAATAAATAAAGCACACAGCTCGGCCCTCTCTTGACACATTCCCACACCTCCCTTAGGAGCTGTCCCCTATCGTTTAAGAACTGCTGTGCTAGAGCTGCTCAGGTGAAATCTGAAGATTCTGTAAGCAGTGAAGGTGCTGTAGCCTGGGGAAAAGCAGGTTTTTCCCTGATATTACTACTCTGGACTGCTGTGGACCAGTCTGGGGTCTGAAAATAAGAGTAGTGAGACTGTCTTTCCTATATTCTCAATGCCCTGCACATGCAACCTTCATTCTGTCATTTCCTATCTTTCCAATGCTTGCTTTGTAATCTTATGTTCTTTTAAAGTAGTATTTTATCGGTGTTACTTGTGCCATCGGGTGTTAGTGGAATTGATGCTGTCCAGCACATAAATATGCCTATTCAGTTAAGAAAGATTCTCTGAAGTGGAGCCTCACACAGAGTTCCACCCTCACCACTCCCCCCTGGTGCAACCTCTCTTACCTACCTGAACACATTCTATACCATACTAGAATATTATTTTTTATACAAGGGCTTGTCCATCTTCCAGTGCCATATGCCACACCAACAGTTTCAACTCTTAGGCCTAAATCTTTAGCTCAGCACAAAGCTTAAGTAAATGGGGTTTGTGCAGTGGTACTCCATTGGACCTTGGAGGACAGAACCCTCTTCAAAACAAAGAGCAGAAAGTGCTATCACTGTAGCTAGCCTCTGCAACTACTGCACACCACTCCCAATGGATCCAGGTCATCATAGACCCACCAGCCATGCTT
The DNA here is from genome assembly GCF_009764565.3 of Dermochelys coriacea. Classification (NCBI taxonomy): domain Eukaryota; kingdom Metazoa; phylum Chordata; order Testudines; family Dermochelyidae; genus Dermochelys; species Dermochelys coriacea. The sequence goes on from NC_050069.1 coordinate 211,146,158, forward strand.
GTTCCCCTTTTCCATCTCCTCATATCTCCCCACCTTGTGCTGCCGTAGAAGGAGCTCTTTTGGAGCTTAGCTCTATGGTGTGGAACGAGTACTGATACCTGCATAAGCTCACATCATTCCCAGCATATACATGTTCCCTTACCACTCAAAGATAAGTACTGGCACCAGCATCAAAAGATGTGAAGACAGAAGTGATCAGCATTATCTGGTTGTGCTGAGTCAGTTTTACCAAATTAAGCTGTAAAAACAAAAGGTTCTTGCCCTTTGTTAATGTGTGTGATTTAGAAGGAGATAATCTGTGTGAAGTTTTGCTTCATTACATGTTGACCAAACAGGGAATTCTTTTTTTCCCTGTATTCAGAATCTCTGCTCAGGAGTGAGGAAGTCTGAATGCAGACTTGTATTTTGAGTGCTCCATTTAATAGGCTGTTATTCAGCTGTTATTCAGGCTGTTTCCTAACTATGGGCCGTCTCCTCCTACTTAAAATCAGTGGTGTGGGATTCCCTCTGAAACTGGTCTCTTGGCTAGCTATCCTTAGGATCTGGTCTCCTTGGAGAACACAGTTTGAGAAGATGACGGGGAAGGAGTGTTCTTTAATTGGAAAGTATATATTATTAAATTATGATGTAACTAGCACCTAGATACTGCAGTGTTGGTGCTTTAGAAAAGAGTGAAATAAATACGTTCTTTGAAACCAATGGAGGCATCCTGTCTCAGAGGAATGACTATACATCTCTGCAAATCACACATTAATTTCTATTCAGCTGTTCAAATAGAGCAAAATTCTAATTACATTTGTTCCGTTATGGAGAATGTACTGTTTTTCCTTTCATGCTAGAATAGGACTGCCTAGAGTTTTGGGGATGAAGAGACTTCAGAAAGTTCCAGGCTCTCTGACTGCCCACCACAATATGTTCCCCTTATTCTCCCAAGCCAAGCTTGCTTCCTCCCTAAAATTTGTTCCCTAATCATTTTTTCTCTTTTCTTATTTCCCCCTTCATTCCTTCTTCCCCATTGACCTTTCCTTTTGTGAAACTCTGTAGATTTGTTTACAGCTGCTTAAGGTGCACCTTCTGCCAGTCAGTGAAGCTCTCTTCTAAAACTGACTGCTGTGATGTGAGCATTGTTTATGTCTCTAATGCCACTTGGTACTGTCCTTCAGCACTGGTTGTGAATTCCTGTCCTTGGTGTTCCTGTCTTCACATTCTGCAAGCCAAGGAAGATGGTGGCTTTGGTTCACAGACTCTATTGCTGAACTCAGTTTGGTGGTGGCAGTGGCTCTGGAAGAGAGTGAACAGCACTTGTAACCCCTGGAGATAGGAGCAGGAATGAGCCCAAACTGGATCCATGCCTCAAACCAAACCCACCTGATCTTTGGGGAATTCAGATTAAATGGAACCTGGAGCCAAACTAATCTTGGTTTGGGAAAACCAGCACCCTACAGATGAGTCTTTGTAAGACCAAACCTGCCTCTGCCTTTTGAAATGGAGCTGATTCAAAGCTGGAACTATTTATCCAAAAATCCTCTCCCCTCCAATCCCTTCCCCCCCAAAAAACAAAACTTTGGGGGGAGCGGGGTGGGTTAAAATGGAATTCAAAACATTCCTTTGCAAAAAAAAAATAACCAAACCAAACTTTTGATGCTTTGTGAAACCAAAGCCTCCCTAATTTGGATGTTTCTAATATGGAGGAGGTGAGTAGTTCTCTCTGCACATTGGTTCCTTACAAAAATTTTAATGAAAAGCCAAAACTGTCCTAGGAGGACAGAGTGACTGGGTTTCTCTAAGGCACGTGGCCTTGGGAAATAATCTTGTTTGTTTCCATTCTCCATGAATTTGACTGGAGGTTGGATTGTGCCAGTACCATGTCAACTTGCTGGTAATACAGAGAAATCAATGTGGAAATGTTTGCAACACTGAAACCTGCACCCCTTCTGTTGTTGTTTTTCATCACTGTAATTTGTGCTTGAATCTCCTTAGTCATTCATATATCTTACAGGGTCATATCCCCAGTTATGTGAAGAGACCTACACAACTTAAGACCAGCTAAGTAGGGAGTTCCATTTGTCTAGTTACGTTACATATATAAATATTTTAGCACTCCAGAGTTACTGACAGACTGAAAATAAATGGTAGTATTGTTTAATTAGGTCTGTCAAGTGATTAAAAAAAATTAATCGCGCAATTAAACAATAACAGAATACCACTTATTTAAATATTTTTAGATGTTTTCTACATTTTCAAATACATGGATTTCAATTACAACACAGAATACAAAGTGTACAGTGCTCGCTTTATATTTTTATTACAAATATTTGCACTGTAAAAAACAAAAGAAATAATATTTTTCAATTCACCTCATACAAGTACTGTAGTGCAATCTCTTTAACATGTTGAAAGTTGAACTTACAAATGTAGAATGCAAAAAGAAAAAGAGGACTTGTGGCATCTTAGAGACTAACAAATTTATTTGAGCATAAGCTTTCGTGAGGTACAGCTCACTTCATCGGATGTAGAATGATGTACCAAAAAAACCTGCATTCAAAAATAAAACAATGTAAAACTTTAGAGCTTACAAGTCCACTCAGTCCTACTTCTTGTTCAGCCAGTCGCTCAGACAAACAAGTTTGTTTACATTTGCAGAAGATAATGCTGCCTGCTTCTTGTTTACAATGTCACCTGAAAGTGAGAACAGGCATTTGCATAGCACTGTTGTAGCCGGCGTTGTAAGATGTATACATGCCAGATCTGCTAAAGGTTCATATGTCCCTTGATGCTTCAACCACCATTCCAGAGGACGTGTTCATGCTGATGACAGGTTCTGCTCAATAATGATCCAAAGCAGTGCAGACTGACGCATGCTCATTTTCATCATCTGAGTCAGATGCCACCAGCAGAAGGTTGATTTTCTTTTTTGGTGGTTTGGTGGTTTCTTTTTCTGTAGTTTCTGCATCAGAGTGTTGCTCTTTTAAGACTTCTGAAAGCATGTGCCACACCTCGTCCCTCTCAGATTTTGGAAGGCACTTCAGATTCTTAAATCTTGAGTCCAGTGCTGTAGCTATCTTTAGAAATTTCACATTGGTATCGTCTTTGCATTTTGTCAAATTTGCAGTGAAAGTGTTCTTAAAATGAATAGCATGTGCTGGATCATCATCCGAGACAGCTATAACATGAAATATATGGCAGAATGCGGGTAAAATAGAGCAGGAGACATACAGTTCTCCCCCAAGAAGTTCAGTCACAAATTTAATTAACACATTATTTTTTAAACAAGTGTCATCAGCATGGAAGCATGTCCTCTGGAACGATGGCTGAAGCATGAAGGCTGTTCTCACTTTCAGGTGACATTGTAATTAAGAAGTGGGCAGCATTATCTCCCAGAAATGTAAACAAATTTGTTTCTCTTAGCGATTAACTGAACAAGAAGTAGGACTGAGTGGACTTGTAGGCTCTAAAGTTTTACACTGTTTTGTTTTTGAGTGCAGTTATGTTACAAAAAATACATTTGTAAGTCGCACTTTCATGATAAAGAGATTGCACTACAGTACTTGTATGAGGTGAATTGAAAAATACTATTTTATCATTTTTACAGTGCAAATATTGGTAATAAAAATAATATAAAGTGAGCACTGTACACTTTGTATTCTGTGTTGTAATTGAAATCAATATATTTGAAAATGTAGAAAAACCAAAAATATTTAATAAATTTCAATTTGTATTCTGTTGTTTAACAGTGCAATTAATTGTCATTAATTTTTTTGTTAATTGCGTGAGTTAACTGCGATTAATTGACAGCCCTAGTTTTAATTAAATCACAGTGCAGACAATATGGCTTATTTCAATAGAAGACAAATAGATTCTGTTAGTGGAAAATTGACTATAATATTGGTCAAAAGAGCTGCCAGATCAAGTAGTTCTTATTATTTATTTAAAACTCCTGACCATAAGTAGCTTGCATGTAGGAGTGATATAATAAGGCAGGTGTGCTGTACTTGGATTCCAAGAGGCAATTACTTAAAAAGCACAGCAAACATGGAGAATAATAGTTAGTTAGTACTTGCACAGTGCTATTGTAATGCCGACAGATCCTGGTCGTCATGGTGCAAGATCGAAGCTCTTAGAGCTTAGTGCATGAGCCTCTATAGCATGAGTTAAAAGCCGACTGGCTGTTAGCTAGGGGCTGGAGAGTAGACTCATTTTATCTCTCTCTCTCTAAGTGGTCTCGGTGCCACTAGATGGGACAGAACACCACACCCAGGAGGAATGTCAATTACACTATGCAAACACAAACAAATTAATCCTCGGTACCCATGTAAGTAAATTAGACGCATCCACGGGGAAACAGAGAAACATGGAATCCGGGTAAGTGATTTTCCCAAGGCCACACATTGATTCAATGACACATCCAGATAACAGTTTAGGAGATCCTGACTCTTCATTCTGTGGTCTATCCTCTGGGCCATGCTTCCTTTACAAAAGCATAAAACCAAGCAAACCCTGAAACAAGCTATTACTCAGTTATTTTTTCCCTTGCTCTGGGGTGAAGTGAATGTCAAATAAGCAAAACCCCAAATCCTGTGAACGGAGCTTGAAGCTGGGATGCCAGGAATCCCTGAGTTTTAGGGCTTGTCTACGCTTAGTGCTGCTTCTCCCGTCGGCATAGGTATTCCATCTCCCTGAGAGGTCGTAGCTATGTCAAGGGGAGAAGCCCTCCTGTTGACACAGCACTGTCTACACCATGGGTTAGGTCGGTATAACTGTCGCTCAGGGGTGTGGATTTTCCACATTCCTGAGCGGCATAGTTATACCGATTATAAGTTTGTAGTGTAGGCCAGGGCTTAGTTCTGACTCTGCTGCTGACTTGCAGTGTGACTCTGGGCAGCCTCTTTGCCTCAGTTTTACTACTAATAAAATGGGGATAATAATACAGACCTGCCTAGCTCACAAAGGTATAGTACAGATTAGTTAGACAATGCCTGTACATTGTTTTGAAAAAGAAGTGATAAGTGTTTCTGTTTTGTTAAATATTTTGAATATGAAAACTTAAAATGATTAGTAACAGAAACATATCTTGACTCACACTGTTGAATTCTATGGGGCATAGTCTTGCTAATGGCTCTGCCCTCCCTTTTGAATACTTTGTTTACTGTCCTCTGCGTTCTGTTCTCCCCATGGATGTAGGAAGGGCAACCTGATGGTGGCCCTGGTTGTTTTCTTCCAACATGCATTAATCATCTCCTGGACCATACAAGATTCTAATAGGAGAAACATTCTTTCATCTTTATATAATTTCAAATGAATATCTTTTAGTCTTGAAAACACAAATACTTTAAACCCTGGGATATGTATAGGTCCTTTCTTCATGTGATTTTATTTATTTTATATAGAAACTGAGTCCTGAATGAATACATTCTGGGAAGCCAAAACTTGGCCCCGTGGTCATTCTATACTTTGAAATAAATATGCAAAGAAGACAGAAAGGAAGAACCTTGTTAAAACTGTACTATCTGGGTACTATGCAGTTAATTTACATACTCTTATCCAAGTAGTTAATGGAAGTTTGAAATATTAGTTTATTTTGATATTGGAAATGCTTTGTGTTTAGCAGGGTTTCAAATTGGAAACTATATCTTCCCAGAATAAGATATTGTTAGTGTCCTGTCAGTATGATACAGCTTCTGCCTCCACCACTGCCCACTAGTGTTCTGCACAAAATGTACATGTATTTACTATATACTTACACACACTACAAACCCATTTCCATATATGTGTGTAGATGGTCCACTGATAATGTTAATACCATATATCATGTACATGCCCAATATGTATTACACCTCAAAATATCAGTAGATTCAGGGGAAATGAGTATCAGGATTAGAGGATGCCTGAGAGAGAGTTTAAAGTGTATAAACCTGTATTTTGATTGATTGTTTTTGTGCTATTTTCTCTCTTTATTCTCCTTTCATTGCAGCTCTGTAAATGCGTAGGCAACAAAAAACCCGTCTTGTGAAATAAAAGATTACAGTTATGCATTAGTATTCCTGTGATGTGGCTTCTCACTAATGCCCCTCGGGAGGGTTGCAATGAATACCTGACATTAATTGGTTCAGTACCAGTATGTCTGACCTTGAAGAAATTTAATAGGTCAATTCTTCATGGTGTTTACAAATACAGAAATCTTCTTAGATGGGAAGCTCTTCGGGGCAGGGATTATGTCTTCATATGTGCAGGATCAGAGCCTGTGAGTGCTACCACAAAATAAATATTAAATAATAAGGAAATACAAGGCTAATCATAAAGCTGCACTGCTGTATGGTATCACAAACATTGTTGCTTTCAGTAAATCTTTCATATCTTGGGATTCTCTATCAACTGGTAGATGCGGGGGAGGGGAGATGCAGGGACAGAAGGAGGAGTGAGGAGAGGTACTGAGACGGGAGGAGTGGGTAGCCGGCTCCAGGCTTGGAAGAAGGGTTCCAACTACTCCCAGGCAGGCCCATTTCAGCCCTTTCGGGTCCTGCTTCCTTGTCCCCGACCTGTTCCTGAGCCCTGCAGTGGCCACTCCAGTTCCTCTGAATCCTGTTCTTATCTCTGCGCCTCCCTCTGTGTCGTACAGGGGTTTATGTGGGGATAGAGCCCCCACAATATTTCCATTGCAGGGGTACTAGTAACCCCCACTCCTTCAGACTCCCAGTTCCACTGCTCCTGTGATGGATTATGGATATTGTACAGTTGATACATAAGTGCTAGTTTTATTGCTTCAAAAATAGGCTAAAACCTGTGTCTGTTTCTCTGAACAGTGAGACAAGGTGGGTGAAGTAATATCTTTTATTGGACTAACTTCTGTTGGTCCGAGACACAAACTTTCAAGCTACACAGAGCTCTCCTTCAGGTCTGGGAAAGGTATTCTCAGCATCACAGCAAAATGCAAGAAAAGATTTTACCTCACCCACCTTGTCTCTCTAATATCCTGGGACTGACATGGCTACAACTATACTTCATACAATAATTACTGAACAGTGTAATGCCAAACCAAATTACCATGGAGCATTTTTGATATTTTTTTTATAAATTGTCAGAACTGCAGTAGCTGAAATATCAGTTTGCATTTATGTTTCCTGCCTCTCTTTGTGCGGCTTCATGCACTTGTGGCAGGGTCTGCCAGGAGAATCTCACTGTGGTCAGAAACTCTTCATCAGTCACTATGTTTCAATGCACGCTGCTCAGTCAGCAGCGAACCCTCATCTCGTACACTGCACAGTCAGCTTGCTTTAGTTGCTCTGTGCTCATGGATATAGGCTGTGTGAGCAGAAATGGATGATTGTTCAGCTCCCTCCTGTTTAAGGGAGCCTAGATGAAGAAAATCGGTGCACTGACCCATAATGTCCAAATCTCAGTTTAGCTGAGATTCAAATTATGGATGTTCATGGGGTTTAGCTTCCTGTGTTGATGTCTTGTTTTTATAATTAAAAGGTTGTTGAGAAGGAGGGAGATTTGGATGCAAAGCAGAAATAGAGGCTTAGAAACATATATATGATCTTTGATCTCACTAGTTTTATTGCCTCTATTTAAACACACGAGTACTTTTACAGCATGTACATTTTGTTTGAGTAGTAAGTTACCTATTGTTAAACTGCTTGAAAGTGTTTGCAATTCTGTGACTATTGTAATCAGTCTTCCAGTTTATTAATTAAACAAATAGTGAAACATGCATTCTTCAAATGGAAGATGAATACATCACTGGTACTGTGAATAACCCTCCAATACACTGTGCTAAAGACTGTTAACGAAAGTCACAAAGGGGAACCTTTCTTCATTTCATCTCTCCAACCAGATGTATTAACCCTGTTTCTTAATTTAAATACTTCAGCAAAGGAAACTGCTTTCTCCCTCATTTTCAGCTCTGCTAATATATTTAAAAGGCAAGCAAGAGATCTGCCCAGATGCCTGATGCATTGTGAAGCTTTGGAGTATAAATTATGGGAAGAAATTGCAGTCTGTAGCAGCTTCCATAGGGAGAAAATGTAGCTCTAATCAGCTACCTCAATTTTTTCCAAATCCCATGAGAATTTACCACTTTCTTTTTCTGTTATTCCCTCCTCCCCCTCCAAATTAAAGCAGAATGATGAAGTGTCTACTATTCAAGTGAAGGAACAAGACCAAGATGTTCTGCTGCTTAGGAAAGTGTCGTCACATAGCCCAGCCCCCACATCAGGGAGTGCTGAGAATGATTGGAGGTAAGAGTTTTTTCCTTGGGCGCTCAGGGAGAGAGAGAGAGACACGAATACACAAGCTGACTGCAGAGCTTTCAGCAGCCAGATGGACTCAGTTACCAGCAAGAGAAATAAGATGGCAAGATATTGTAGCATTTAGGGAATGTCTTTGTTATTAACTCTATACTATGGGAAGTTCCAGGGTGAGGATCTTTGACCCTCATTTAAACAGGAAGGATTCTGCTGCCTTTCTAGGCAGGGAGCTTCCCTTGCCTACATTTGATGTGCCTTATTTTAAATATATTGATGAAGAAGATGAGGAGGATGAATGGAGTAGCCGCTCACAGTCTTCAATTGAGGATGACTCTGTGGACTCTCTGCTTTCTGATAGATATGTGGTGGTATCGGGGACTCCAGAGAAGATTTTGGAGCACCTTCTGAATGACTTGCACCTGGAAGCAGTCCAAGACAAAGAGACAGGTAAGGTACAAATTGGATTCTGTTCCTAGAACACAGCTTTCTGTGTCCTCTGTTACTGTTTGTGATACTGTCAGCACGTTTGGCTGACAAATTGGCATATAATAGTGCATATAATGACCTCTGCTGTTAAGGGTTCTAAGTGCTGCATTTAAACTCACATGCTGGATCTGTCAGGTGATATCTTAGCTATGTTTATCAAAAGGAAATGAAATCCAGGCCAGTGGGGTTTTGTTTTGGTTTTGTTCCCTCTGAAATTCTCACTAGTCCTTGTTGAAAGCCAGCTGACTAATGTCACTGCCTTGGTACCTGATGTCAAATATAAGGAGGAAATGTGAGAACCCGGTAATAAGAATGTGTTGAACTGGGGCGCACAGCCTTTGGGCAGAAGTGTCAACAATTAATGAAACTATTCAGCAGCTACATGCTTCACAGGAACTTCTGCTTTTTTCATAAATGGCTTTACATTGTTGCCTACATTGCACAAGCTGCAGTGTCTATTACACAGTACTCGTATCTCTTCAACCAGAGACTGTAATTCTTTGTAGCCTGCAGCTATTATATTGATCAGACAACTTGATGCACAGTTTATGTAGCAGTTCAATCTTCTAACTAAATAAAATTTTGCCACCATCAAAGTACATTTGGCATATCTACTGCTTCTTAAAAAGTCATACAAACTTCCTTCAAAGCACAAGATATAGTATATAAGAGAATGTAGTACTTGTGTGTCTTCAACTAGAGATTGTAATTTGTTCCAGCTTGGAGCAAATTATTATATTGATCAGGCTACTTGATATGTAGTGTATTTTTCAGCTTGATCTCCTGGCTAAATGCACAGTTTTCTGTCACCAGAGCTCCTTTGGTAGTTTATCAGGAGTGCCTAAAACCTGAAATCTATTTACAGTTTTAGTGAATGTAGTTATGCTGGTGAAGTGTCAGCACAAGATCAATCTTCAGAGTTTCAAAATGCTGCTGAAGGGCTGTGCAATGTAGCTGGCTGGAAATGGAGTTGGTATTTCTTATTGTTCCCAATGGGGTTAAACTGCATATTCTCGATGCTTGTGTATATGCCCTACTACAAATGAGATTACTAAGAATAAGCATGTTTAAAAGGATTAAAGTGACTAAAAGTATAAATAACATCTGTGACTCCCATAGGAATCTTAGTGTCGGGTTCTCAGAGCAAGTCAGTAGTTTATTGTTGGACAGGATGTATTTTCTTACCAATGATGCATAATTTACCCAAAGAATAATCCAAAAGAAATTTTTCCACTAAATGCATCCGAAGAAGTGAGCTGTAGCTCACGAAAGCTTATGCTCAAATAAAACTGCTAATCTCTACGGTGCCACAAGTACTCCTTTTCTTTTTGCGAAAACAGACTAACACGGCTGCTACTCTGAAACCAAAAGAAATGCAAACTGTCTGATTATTATGATGTTCCCAGTGCTGCTTCTGTCTGCCTAGAGATTAATATTTTGTGCAGAGAAAGCACCACTGTCTGATTGTTCTGCTTCCTCAGGTATAATCATAATAGTGCTGTGTATAAATGTACTTGCACCCGTTCTCAGGCTGAATTACAGAATTGGTTCATGAAAGGATATTCCTGGCAAAGTAATTCAGATCAGAGAAAAGTTCACTTATGCGTTTGTAGATTTGGGGAGATTAACTGGCCACTCCTATAAACTGCTATTAGTTTTGTTCATAACCTCATAATCCTACTAGAGAATGTTGAGGTCTTTAGTAATGTTCTGCATTATTTTTTAAGTACAAAGAATTGCTGGTGTGTCTGAATCAGATATCTAGTATATCTTGACTTTTTATTACCTCTGTTTTACCTCCCTGCTTATTTCTTCCCATGGGGGTCCCAACTCAGCTGTTCATTAGCATCTTTTTATTGTTCCAGAGTGTGGATGAAAAATTGCTTTTAAAACTGGCACTAATGCCACTGCTTGACTGGCTGTAAGGAGACGATAATATATCTTTTTAGGTTGAATGTCTCAGCTCTGCAGTGTGGTCAGTAGAAGCTGGGTACTGTTCAGAAACCAAGAATTTAAAGTCTGATGATGGATTCAGGTTTCCATAAAAACAATGAAATGGCTGGCCCTAAACCATGACCAGTTTACCTGCAGTTACATGACAACACATTTTTCTATGTGCTGTTATTGTTTTCCTTTTATTTATACAGTAATATAGGGCTTATCTTCAAAAAATTGACTTTGGGTGCTAAATTTTCAAATGAAGGCACAATGGAGTCACCTGTCAAAATTCATGCAAGTCCATTGTAGAATCACGTATTTCCTAACCACAAAAATTTGTATGTGAAAATGCGGGGTGTTGGCTGCACAGTAGGTACATGCACATCTTTGTGGTAGCACCTACAGGACCTATGCGGATGCCTACACAGCAAAACCTCAGGCTGTGGGGGCTGTTTCAGTGCAGTATAGGCTTCTGGGTTCAGGCTGCAGCCTGAGCTTCAGGACCCTCCCACCTCACAGGGTCCTAGAGTCTGGGATCCAGCCCAAGCCTGGAAGTTTACACTGCAGTGAAATTGCCCTGCAAGTCCGAGTCAGATGGCATGGGCCAGCTATGGGTTTCTCATTGCAGTGTAGACATATCCTCAGTGGACAACAGAGATAGTGGCTTCTCTGTTTGCCTTGAAACTACTTCTACCGGTTATTAGGGGACACTCTTTTAACCCATTCCACTAACATATATTCAGCAATGACACTGTTATGTTGCAGAGTAATGACGTCCTGAGTAATTTGAACCATTACCTTTTGTAAGATGGTACAATTATGCTTTAACTGACAGCAATTGGGTGTATACAGTCCACCTTCCCAGAAAGCTGAAGGCATAGTAATGTGCCCTTTACTTAATAGTCCAAGATGGCTTGCAGGTCCCCATTTGTTTTTTGAAACCACAAAGAATATTGTTAGGGTTGATGGTTCAGTATGACTAGCTCTTTGGCACTGATCTGTAACTGATGTGAGAGAATTTGCACTCCAGTGGATGTCATAAAATCGGGATAATTTAGTATGAGAGAGAAAGTGATACACTGCCATAACATATGTGATCATTTCTTTATCTAGCACTTGGTCCACAGAGAGGATAAGAGCCTACTATTGCTATCTGCTAACAGTCCTTTACATAGAAATATTTTCAGTTGATATTTTGAGACACTTTGGAAACTTCCCCCAAAACTCTGTGGGAAACTTGGTAAAGTAAAAGAGCAAAATAAATGACAAGTTAGTTTTTATTTTCATGTTCATAGGGAGGAATAAGAGTTTAGCTGAGTTAACATACACTAGAGCATGTAATAATGTTTTCAGGTGTTGAGAAATATAAGCTTCAGTATTAACCCTAAAAACCCACAAATTTCCTTCACTTATATAGATTGTGAATGTTTTCTGATCTTTAAAAGCTGGAGAGAGAAAAAAATAACAGAATTTTTTTTAAAAAAAAATAAAGATTGTAGTAGAATATGTTACAATAGCCAAGATGAGTTGTTTGCAAATAAATTTCAACGCTAGGCTCAAGGTTAAAATTTTACAGGACCTTTAGACAGTAAAGTACTGGTGGTTTTTAAGTTATTGGGTCAGCTGAAGCTACAGAATTAATAGAATAATCTACTTGAAGGGATTTAAACTGAATAAAGCTAGTTAGTTTCACAGGCAATACAATTGCAGGGAGAGTATTCCCCCACCCCAGTCACAGAAGTCTATTTAATATAAGCTTGGTACTTCTTGGGGAAAGGAAAAAATGTAGGAAGCCAAAGAAATTTTTTTTTCTTTATAATGTTTAATTTTTCCATCTGAAGCTCTTACACCACTGGTGATCTATTACAGAAGGGGCTCAGTCCTGTGTTCCTTGAGTTTCCAAAACTCCCACTGACGTCTGTGGGAGTTTGGGGTGGGCAAGAAAAGCATGATTGGGGACCATAATGACTAAAGGCAAGTTACTGTAGTTTGTATAACTAAATGGTAACACTGCATTAAACATGCATTACTGCTACCATGTTGCCTTCATATATACCTTTGTAGTGCAGCTCACGTGTTAATATCCTGATGTTATAAAATATGATGGCATAATTACTATACCCAATGAAGTTTGAGTGAAGGGGTGGTGCACAACTGCCACACTTTTTAAAATTGTGCTAAGTACAATGTACTATGATATTCATAAAGAAATGCATTGGTTCCGGACTCTAGAAGTAAAACCCACCGTGCAAACTAAATTTCCATAGTGTGGACCCAATTGTCCTATCTGCTTGTGTGACCAGAAAGGATAAAATCCTTATGGACCTGGGCAGGTGCTAGGGAGGGAAAGGCTCAGAAGAGGGCAATGCCATCTTCACCGCATCATTTACTTGTTTCCCCTGGGCCTGCTGAAGCCCCTCCAACAGGATCTCTGCACGGGCTGGGCTCTTTTTGGGATATAGGCCCAAGCTCAGAGGGCTAGTGTTAGGAGAACAGCTGCTGTTCCACCCTACTTTGTCTCTACCATACCTCACCCCAAATGCATGGGTCTTACTCCATAGTGTGGCTCCCTGTGGGGAGTTCTAGGAGCAGTGGCTGAGGATGGAATAAGCCATGCTGCCAAGGAGTTGGAGGGAACTGAGAATGATTATAGGGGTTCAACCCCTTTTTGCTTTCCTTGGGGTAGAAGACAACCCCAACCCCTTGATGGAAAAGTGGAGAAGAAACTGTTTCCTGCCAGCTGTGCCAGAGTTGTTTAGTTGAGAGATGGTAGGCCCCCTGTTCTTTTGGACTTCTGAGAGTCAGATTTGCCAAAGAAGAAAACCAACCTACAGTATCTCATTAGGCAATAATAGTACATCATTCCCATCCCCCCACCTAATTTTTCCCCATTGTAATTAATTCCTTTACCCATACTAACTAACTGCCACCTTTTGCCATATTAAGAGGGTAATTAGCAACTTTAGAAGGGCCAGCTCTATAGTTGTGCATTACTGAATTGTACAGTGTTTATGCATCGCTGCAGTAGTATTGTAAATGGCTCATAAAAACATTGCATAGACTATTTAAAACATTAGCCCTTAGTCCATCCTGTGCTTTGCTGCACATTGGGCTACCCGCATTTGCCATCCTTGCCTATCAACTGCCCTTCTCGCCAAATCTTCCCATTTCATGTTGAGGTGCTTGATGTCGTTCAGAACTGTTTGTTTCCATGTTATCACGGTCTTCCTCTCTTTCTTCTTGTGTTTTCTGGCTTCCATTCCAGGGCAGTATTTGGTAAGCATTCTTTTTCCGTTCTCAGCACATGTCCCAGCCACTGATGTCTTCTTTTGTAGATTATTTGTGAGAGAGTGCCTTGTCCAGTCATTTTTCTGACTTCTTCTTTCATCTTCCTATCTCTATGTTGTTCCCAATATTCTTCTCAGGCATTTGTGATGGATGCATTCAGCTTTTGCATATATTTCTTGGTCAGTTGCCATGTCTCACTGCTGTATGTTGTGATGGTGATAACAATTGCTTTGTATACATTCAGTTTTGTCTTGAGGGAGATGTTTTTGAGTCTTCCAAATACAGCTATTGTCTTCCTGATTCTTCTTCTTTCCTCAGAACTGGTAAGATCAAATAGATGCAATGCTTACAATCTAATCAATATGCCATGCCACTTACCTTTCCAAAAAGTAAATTTGGATAGTTTTTAAAGAGGGTAAGCCCATGGCACTCCTTAGTTTAAGGATTTAGGACCTTCCCTAGTCACAGCACTGTGGAGCAAAGATACAAGTTGCACTTTTGCACAATCTTTGGATGCCAGATATTCTTCCTGAGATGGACTATATGGAGTTAAAAGCTCAAATATATCAGTAGGATAAAGTCCATTTATAGCTTTGAAAAATTACAGTGAAGAATTTGGATTTAGTTCATACACCAGCTGCTGGTGCAGAGGGGCAAAGTGGTGAATAGGCAGAACCTCTTCTGCTACTCCCAGCTTAATTCTCATGGCCACATTCTACACTAGCTGCAGGCTACAGATCAGCCCCTTATATAGCCCTATATGCAGTGCATTGCAGTAATCCAGCCTCTCTGACACACAGATGTGCATTATGTTTCCTGTACAGTAGAGCTGGTTTGAACATTTTTGACTAAATGAAATTTCAGCTAAATATGCTCTTTCAATAATAGGTTTCAGAGTAGCAGCCGTGTTAGTCTGTATTCGCAAAAAGAAAAGGAGTACTTGTGGCACCTTAGAGACTAACAAATTTATTAGAGCATAAGCTTTCGTGAGCTACAGCTCACTTCATCGGATGCATCCGATGAAGTGAGCTGTAGCTCACGAAAGCTTATGCTCTAATAAATTTGTTAGTCTCTAAGGTGCCACAAGTACTCCTTTTCTTCTTTCAATAATGCATTCCAATATAGAATGAAAACAAATGTCAAAACTTTAGAAGTGGCCACAAAATGGAATTGTCATCCTCTGGGAGGTTCTACTGATGAGTGCAAGAAGGAACCACCAAATATTGGGCCTTAAAGAAAATAAAACAAAAAATATATGACCAAACTCTGAGGTAAATCAGAAGTGTACGTTTTACCTTCTATGTGCCCCTCGAGGCCTGGTTATCCTCTCCCTGGATCAGTATAAAACCTGTGTGAGAGGGGTTTGAGGCTCTCTGTACTTTCTTATATTCCCTTAATCCCTTTCCTCCCACTTACTGATATGTAATTTATAACTCCTTATACTTTAACCCTGAATTTGGCTCCTAAACCAATAATGATGCATTACACATCACATTACACATCCACGATACATACAGTGGATTCAGTGCTATCAATTCTACTTGGGAAAACATATAGTTGCCCCTTTCTTGACTAGCAGCTGATTTGTGGCCTTGCAACTCACTCTGCTGTGTCTCCCAATTTCTGCTCTAACAGCAAACTAATTCTTGGTGCACTTCTTTTATATGCAGAATGTACACAAGTCTTGTTCCTTGAATGGAAGAGGTCACAAAGAGCACACTGACAATTCCCTCTTTTAGTATCCTCAGCCAATCTTTGCACCACTGCACTTTACCAAGAGGCAGCTCTCTTGGGCCTCTGTTGTCTTTGACTCTCTTTCCAATCTAACTGCTAAAACAGTGTTGTTTCCCTTTCCTGTCTTATCCTCTGGGCTTTTTACCTGAGAAACCACCTGTCTGAAGCTATTCACCCAGGAGTGCATGCTCTTGAAAAGTAAAGCCTGCTCATCAGTTCTCCTTTTGTGTTGTTCCTGTACAACACAAAGGAACCCTAGGAAGGTTGACGGCCCATTGAGACAAAAGAGGGTGCGTGTACATTAATGACTCATATAACATGTGTGACTTTAGCACCTTTTGCCATAGCTATTTAGTAGGAAGTCGTTTCATATAAAAGAACATAGAGCTTCTTCCTAAGGCCTCCCTGTAACGTTATATAACATGAGAATTGTGCCTTCTTATAGGTTAATTAGAAAACAAGTTTGTGATTGTGGGAGTGTGGGGAGTTAGAGTTACATAAGTATGCTGAAAACACACAAAACTATATCATGAAATACTTACTCAATGTTTCTTTCAGAGAATACAGCCCATGCACTGTACTCAGGGAATTCCAATGTTTCCAGTGTTGTCTGGGTTCAAAGTTGCTATAGTACAATGATTTTCTTGTGAGATTAGCATTTTCTGAGAAATGAAAAAGAGCACATTCATTACCCACCCACAGCATATGAAGGAAGGACTCACTCACAGAATAGGGATCGGCACTAAATTAGAGTATGTTCATTAAAAACCTGAAACAAGTCTGTTCTACAAAGATTTTCTATAAACTTAATTTACATCCCTGCTATTAATTTTCTCCACTCTTTCCTCAGAAATTCCTCATTATGAGGCCACAGTTCAAACAGTTTTGCAATATATAGAAGTTGAAATCCCGGCCTTTTGTGATTAGGAGCAGTGCTGGTTTTGATTACAGCCAAATTATAATTCACAGTTACTTTAACAGATCTGCATCTTGCAATCTATTATTACTGATCTGTGATATCTTTGTGGATACTGTACTGGTGTAATTGCTTTCTTTTCCAGCCCTCACTTTAGCCTTTCTACAGTAAGACCTTATGCTGAAACTAACATACAAAGAAGTAAAAAAAACCCCAAAACAAACCAACAATTTCCCCTCTCTCCCCGCAAACCTCCCCCCACCCCGACTGCTCACAAATTGGTTTTGTGATTATTGATTAAAATGGAGTTTTAGATTAATTCTGTATGTGTATCCCCCAAAAGTAACTGGCACAATTTTGAATTGCTCTTCAACACCAAATACTTCTGCTGCAGCACAGTCTGAAACAAGTGTACAAATACAGCATTGCCTACGAAAGCCATACTATGGCTTATGTAAACTGATGCAAGAGAAACAGACTTTCATTTAAAATGTCCAGCTCGGACGCTGTAGAGTGGTGGCCATAGGGAACCGGTCCTGATCCTCTACCACCTGGCCCCAGTGGAAGCTAGCAGGGCCCACTGCTACTTTCTAACTTCCATCACTAGCATGCACTTCAGAGCTTATACCAGCTGAGCAACAGTTGTAATAAAGCTCAGCTCCATTATGCACTGTCCCCTGACATGCCACTTCCTCTCTCTAATTGAGGGGGCAGCTGACGTAGGAAGCAGCAACACAAGCAGATATTCCTCCTACACGGGATAATTCTCCTGTGAAATCTCTAGCCAGTTTAAATTGAAATTACGCAAATGGTGCAGACCAGAGAATTCAGACACTGTGTTTAATTGTGGATGGCTCTAATGAGAGCACTGTTATGAAACTTCAGATGTTTGAAAAAAGGAAATATTTGAGCAAGATGCTCTTGGGCCAGTGCAAAAGCTTTATGAATTAGAGGGATGTTGGAAACCTATGTGTGTTCACAATGCATGCTCTAGGAGCAAAGCCTTGATCCTCAAGGGGGGCTAAGCAGTACTTTGGGGTGTTTAGCATCTCTCAGGAGATGCTATAAGCTGTGCATTTAGGGCGCAGACCTGTGCCACTGAAATCAGTACGAGTTTTGCCACTGACTTAAATGAGAGCAGAGTTGAGCTACTTTGACAGCCAGAAAGAGTGCCTTTTGAAATCAGGGAGTCCAAAGCATCACATGCTAAGTGTTATCAACTTTTTTGAGTGTTATTAGTTCTAGCAAAAGGAAAGATTTGGAATAACATAAGCTAGTGAAACAAAATAAATTGCATGTCTCTTCTCATTTTTTATTTTATTTTTTTTAGATAAGGTGGAAAAATAGCTGCTCGACTTGTGATTGTGACAGCAGCTTCACTAGCAGTTAGTGGAGTCGCACTGAAATCATAAGATGACCCTCTCTCAGTTCAGAAATATCTGTCACATCTTTCCAAAGTAAACTCAGTATCCTGTCTCTGCAGTTTAAAAAGTCGTATTAAGTGGGCTTATGAGGGATGCAGCCAGAGAAATTTTGGGGCAAAGTAAATGGGTGCAAAAATCAATATAGACAAAAGAGGGGCCATTGATTAATGTCATTTTGTTGACTATTAATTACAAGCATTTGCTGATGTTTTGCTGTGACAGCATTTTGAACCAAATTGTGATTTTATTCGTTCGTTTGAACTTGAACCTTGATAGAGCTGCAAATTGCCAAAATTAGAGATGTAAACACCGAGAGGTGCTTACATAGGGAATGATATGGACCTTTTAAATGAAGCCACAGTGGCTTTTTATTGCCCTTCTTAATTCTATTTCTTTTTCTTTATGCCCCACCTCCTCCAAATTCCATTATCCCTCCTCTTCCTGCCCTTAGGGCTTTTTCTGGATTCAACAATCAAAGCTTCTGTTTCAACTCCCCCCACCCTCTTTATTACCTAGCATTTGTGGGTGTGTGTTGATCTACTCGTAGAACTCTCTGGAAAGGACAGAATATATCAACAGAAAAATTAAGTAGTTAGAAAGACAAATCCTGATTTTTTTTTTTTGCCCTTTCCTAAATGTGATTTTTAGAGCTCCATTGTCAACACAATAATGAAACCCTTGTGCATGGAAACTGGAGCTCCCTCCCACTGATCAATGTAAAGCCTTGTCTGTGTGATTTTGTTTGTTGTTGCGGATGTCAGTACATCATACTGACTACACAGCCATAAACTGGATGCAAAAAACCTACTCCAAGTAGCATTAGTCAAATCCCTGGTGTGCACTTCATTAACATTCTCGAAGTAACAGTAAGCTTACAACATTTTAAAAAATATCCTGGAATAAAATGGAAATCTCTAGCTATGGGCAAATGATGACATTTAGAATGATGACATTAATAGACATATTAAAGTGACCACTGCTTTACCTCATCTCCATACCTAAACCTTGCTGTTTCTGAAGATAACTACATAATAGGCAGTTAGAGAAATTCTGACTTCCTATTTGAGTATATACCAGCAAGAGACCTGCAGTATTGGCAGGCAACAATTTGAGTACCTCAAAACTCCGCACAACCCACCTGTTTTCTAAGAAGTTAGAGGCATGACAATGGAGATATTTTTTCTGCTTCACAGTTATTAACAAAGAACTCTTTCTGAAGGGGGACTGGGTGATTCCTGGAACTGGTAACTAGATACACAGCCTTTTTCTTTTAGGTCATTGGTTCAATTTGTGATTGTTAGAGTTAGTTCATGACCATTTCATGGCCCGTGTGAAATGAGTTCATGGAGGCAGGAGTGTCCATGTCAAACTACCATCTCACTGGGCAGTAAATAGCGCCCATCTTGTAATTCTCAGTAGAAAAGGACTGACTGACCATGGAGACAGCCCCCTTACCCCTCACTGCTAGAGCTGGTCCTCCAGAACAGGGCAGAGGCACATTGCTGGGGGCAGAGTAATATGGCTGCTGCCCATGCTGTCCTTGTAATTTCTAGGATTTCAGTCTCTACACCTGTAAATCAGCCCTGGTCTACACTACAAGTTCAGGTCGAATTTAGCAGCGTTAGATCAGTTTAATCCTGCACCCGTCCACACAACAAAGCCATTTTTGTCGACTTAATGGGATCTTAAAATCAATTTCTGTACTCCTCCCCGATGAGGGGATTAGTGCTGAAATCGACATTGCCGGGTCGAATTTGAGGTAGTGTGGACGGAATTTGACAGTATTGGCCTCCGGGAGCTATCCCAGAGTGCTCCATTGTGACTGTCTGGACAGCACTCTCAACTCGGATGCACTGGCCAGGTAGACAGGAAAAGCCCTGCAAACTTTTGAATTTCGTTTCCTGTTTGGCCACCGTGGCAAGCTGATCAGCACAGGTGACCGTGTAGATCTCATCAGCAGAGGTGACCATGGAGTCCCAGAATTGCGAAAGAACTCCAGCATGGATCGAATGGAAGGTACTGGATCTGATGCTGTATGGGGTGATGAATCCGTGCTATCAGAACTCCATTCCAAAAGATGAAATGCCAAAATATTTGAAAAAATCTCCAAGGGCATGAAGGACAGAGGCTATAACAGCGACCCGCAGCAGTGCTGCATGAAACTTAAGGAGCTCAGGCAAGCCTACCAAAAAACCACAGAAGCAAATGCCCGCTCGGGGTCAGAGCCCCAGACATGCCACTTCTATGATGAGCTGCATGCAATTCTAGGGGGTGCACCTACAACTACCCCACACCTGTACGTGGACTCCAACAAGGGAGTCTCATGCAACAGGAAAGAGGATTTTGGGGACGAGGAAGATGATGGCGCACACCTGGCAAACGGAGAAACCATTCTCCCTGACAGCCAGGAACTGTTTATCACCCTGGAGCCAATACCCTGCCATCCCTCGCAACCCAGGCTCCCGGACCTTGAAGGTGGAGAAGACGCCTCTGGTGAATGTACCTTTGTAAATATAATACACAGTTTAAAAGCAAATGTGTTTAATTATTAATTTGCCCTGAAGACTTGGGATGCATTCGTGGCCAGTACAGCTACTGGAAAAGTCTGTTAATGTGTCTGGGGATGGAGCGGAAATCCTCCAGGGACATCTCAATGAAGCTCTCCTGGAGGTACTCACAAAGCCTTTGCAAAAGGTTTTTGGGGAGGGCAGCCTTATTGCGTCCTTCATGGTAGGACACTTTACCACGCCAGGCCAGTAGTACATAATCTGGAATCATTGTATAAGAAAGCATGGCAGCGTGTGGTCCCGGTGTTTGCTGGTATTCAAGCAACATCTGTTCTTTATCTCTCTGTGTTATCCTCAGGGGAGTGATATCATTCATGGTCACCTGGTTGAAATAGGGGAATTTTATTAAGGGGACATTCAGAGGTGGCCGTTCCTACTGGGCTGCTTGCCTGTGGCTGAAAAAAAATCATCCCTGCTGTTAGCCACATGGTGGGGGGCGGGGTGAAGCGATCATCCCAGAGAATTGGGTGTGTGTGGGCGGTTTAGTTGCGTTTGTGCTGCACGTTAAACCAAAAACATCAACCCCTCCTTTTAAATGGCCAATGTGTCTTTTTCAATTTTACTCTCCCTTTTTTTCCTCCTGCAGCTGCAAATGTTTCAATGCTGCCACTAGCATCTCCATCCCAAAGGCTAGGGCAGATAAGAAGGTGAAAAAAACGCACTCATGATGAAATGTTCTCTGAGCTCATGCAGTCCTCCCGCACTGAAAGATTCCTGCAGAATGCATGGAAGCAGACAATGTCAGAGTCCAGGAAAGCACAAAATGAACGTGAGGACAGGAGGGACGTACGAGAGGATAGATGGCTGGAGCAACAGGAGAGGTGGCAGCAGCGTGATGAGAGTAGGCAGGATGCAGTGCTGAGGCTACTGGAGGATCAAACTGATAAGCTCCGGCGAATGGTTTAGGCGCAGAAAAGGCACAGACCGCCACTGCAGCCCCTGTGTAATCAACTGCCCTCCTCCCCAAGTTCCATAGCCTCCTCACCCAGATGCCTAAGAATGCGGGGAGGTGGGGGTGGGGGCAGCTCGGGGCACCCAGCCACTCTACCCCAGAGGACTGCCCAAGCAACAGAAGGCTGGCATTCAATACGTTTTGAAGTGCCGTGTGGCCTTGTCCTTCCCTTCTCCCCCACCCCTCCTGGGCTACCTTGGCAGTTATTCCCCTATTTGTGTGATGAATTAATAAAGAATCATGAATTTGAAACAACAATGACTTTATTGCCTCGGCAAGCGGTGATCAAAGGGGAGAGGGGAGGGTGATTGGCTTACAGGGAAGTAGAGTGAACCAAGGGGGCAGGTTTTCATCAAGGAGAAACAAACAGAACTGTCACAACATTGCCTGATCAGCCATGAAAACGGTTTTCAAAGCTTTTCTGATGCACAGCATGCCCTGCTGTGCTCTTCTAACCGCCCTGATGTCCGGCTGTGCGTAATCAGCGGCCAGGCGATTTGCCTCAACTTCCCACCCTGCCATAAACGTCTCCCCCTTACTCTCACAGATATTGTGGAGCACTCAGCATGCAGTAATAACAATGGGAATATTGGTTTTGCTGAGGTCTAACCGAGTCAGTAAACTGCGCCAGTGCTCTTTTAAGCATCCAAATGCACATTCTACCACCATTCTGCACTTGCTCAGCCTATACTTGAACAGCTCCTGACTACTCTCCAGGGTGCCTGTGTATGGCTTCAAAAGCCGTGGCATTAAGGGGTAGGCTGTGTCCCCAAGGATAACTATAGGCATTTCAACATCCCCAGCGGTTATTTTCTGGTCTGGGAATAAAGTCCCTTCCTGCAGCTTTTGAAACAGACCAGAGTTCCTGAAGATGCGAGCGTCATGTACCTTTCCCAGCCATCCCACGTTGATGTTGGTGAAACGTCCCTTGTGATCCAGCAGTGCTTGCAGCACAATTGAAAAGTACCCCTTGTGGTTTATGTACTGGCTGACTTGGTGCTCCGGTCCCAAGATAGGGATATGCGTTCCATCTATTACCCCACCACAGTTAGGGAATCCCATTGCAGCAAAGCCATCCACTATGACCTGCACATTTCCCAGAATCATTGCCCTTGATAGCAGCAGCTCAGTGATTGCGTTGGCTACTTGGATCACAGCAGCCCCCACAGTAGATTTGCCCACTCCAAATTGATTCCCAACTGACTGGTAGCTGTCTGGCATTGCAAGCTTCCACAGGGCTATCTCCACTTGCTTGTGAAGTGTGAGGGCTGCTCTCATCTTGGTATTCTTGCGCTTTGGGGCAGGGGAAAGCAAGTCACAAAGTTCCATGAAAGTGCCCTTATGCATGTGAAAGTTTAGCAGCCACTGGGAATCGTCCCAGACCTGCAACACTATGCAGTCCCACCAGTCTGTGCTTGTTTCCCGGGCCCAGAATCGGTGTTCCATGGCATTGCCACCCCATTGTCACCAGGATGGCCAAATTGTCAGGGCCCATGCTTTGAGCGAAGTTTGTGTCCATGTCCTCATCATTCTCGTCACCGCACTGCCATTGCCTCCTCACCTGCTTTTGCAGGTTCTGGTTCTGCATATACTGCATGATGATGCACGAGGTGTTCATAACTGCTGCGGTGATCTGAGTGGGCTCCATCCTTGCCGCAGTATGGCGTCTGCAGGAGAGCAAAGTTGCAGGGAAAGCGGTGGTTGGATGACCAGTTTTTCAGACCTACTGTACCGTCTGCTGCCAGGACACATGTTTGCTGTGGTACGGTGAGATAAGAGCAGCCGAGCAGAGTTGCAGTGGAAGCAGCGGATGACGACGGTCATATAGAGGACCTGCGAGACCACCAGGAGAATAGGAGAGCAGAGTTGCAGCGGAAGCGGTGAATGACGATGGTCACATAGAGGACTTGCTAGACCACCAGGAGAGTAGGAGAGCAGAGTTGGAGCGGAAGTGGCCGATGACGACGATCATATAGAGCACCTGTGAGACCACCAGGAGAGTAGGAGAGCAGAGAGGCAGCGGAAGCGGTGGATGATGACGGTCATATAGAGGACCTGTGAGGTGGATTCATAGCACTCGATGTCAATAGTTTGCAGCCCTATTGCACTGTCTGCTGAAAGCAGGATGGCACCCGCACGGAAAAAAGGGGCGAAACGATTGTCTCCCATTTCTTTCAATGGGGGTGACTGACAACATGTACCCAAAACCACCTGCAATGTTTTTGCCCCATCAGGCATTGGGAACTCAACCCAGAATTTTAATGGGCAGCGGAGACTGCGGGAACTGTGCGACAGCTACAACTCCCTGGGCTACTTCCCCATAGCCTCCTCCCAATACCTTCTTTATCCTCAGCATAGGACCTTCCTCCTAGTGTCTGATAATGCTTGTACTCCTCAGTCCTCCAACAATCCATGTTCTTACTCTCAGCTCCTAGTGCCTCTTGCTCCCAACTCCTTACACGCGCACCACAAACTGAAATGAGCTCCTTTTTTAAACCCAGGTGCCCTGATTAGCCTGTCTTAATTGATTCTAGCAGCTTCTTCATTAGAACACCTGCAGCCAATCAGCCTGTCTGTCTTAATTGTCTCCAGAAGGTTCCTGATTGTTCTGGAACCTTCCCTGTTACCTTACCCAGGGGAAAGGGACCTACTTAAACTGGGGCTAATATATCTGCCTTCTGTTACTCTCCTGTAGTCATCTGGCCCGACCCTGTCACACTATTTAGATGGAAAATGACTTTCAGCAGATAACCTTTCCATGATACCTCACGTGGCATGCTTTATATGCAATATCACAATTATATATAAATGAGGAATATGGGGGTTATAGGGTGCTTCCCCAAGGTATAGAATGTCACAAGGTGTCCTTATGAAAACTTTATAATTAGTTAAATAATAGCTGAGTATTTTGATGCCAGCTTCCCAAACTATACAATAGCAGGCTTTTCCTGGGAACATAGGCCCCCAATCCAACAAAGATTTACATACATGCTTAACTTTACACACTGTGACAGTGCATAAAGTTAAGCATGTGCATAATTTTCTGCAGGATTGAGGTCATAGTAGCACATGGGTCATCATAGTAGAAAGGCTACTTCAAATAAAACTTTTAATAAATTAAAATGCCCAGGGTGAAATGACAGAAGCAACAAGGCAAATTTAATGTTGTATTTGGTGAGGAGGGTTCTATCCTCACAAACCTTTACCACTTCAAATGACTAATATTGGATTTTTGCAGTCCTTGGATGACAGAGTTATTGATAAGGGACAGGTTTCAGAGTAGCAGCCGTGTTAGTCTGTATTCGCAAAAAGAAAAGGAGTACTTGTGGCACCTTAGAGACTAACAAATTTATTAGAGCATAAGCTTTCATGAGCTACAGCTCACTTCATCGGATGCATTTGGTGCATCCGATGAAGTGAGCTGTAGCTCACGAAAGCTTATGCTCTAATAAATTTGTTAGTCTCTAAGGTGCCACAAGTACTCCTTTTCTTTTTATTGGTAAGGGAGTAAGTGTGTGTGAGAGCTGTGCTTACTAGGCAACAAAGGCTGCTATGGCCAGGCATCTCAGAAGCCATGTGAGGAGGAGACCAGGACAATCAAGGAGTGGAATGGTATTCAGGCATTGACTGTGGCACCTGGAAGTGCTGTCATTGATGAGGGCCAGACAGATGATAGCTGCTTTTCTTCGAATGATTGGAGACAGAGTGGTGGCAAGGATCTAGTAAAGTTCACGTACAAGGCAAAAGTAAGAAGCTGGAACCCTGCCCTGCACTCACTTTTATGACTTTCATAGAGACAGGCTGGTGAGTAAGGAAGCTGGTTTACCTCTCTACATGGTGATCAACAAGTGGGGGCAAGCCATCCGTCCATGCTGTTATTGCCGTTGCCTTATCTCTTCTGCACCACAAGACAGATGGACTGCAGTGGGAAGATAAGAGGGAGCCATATCATTCTTTTGTCTTCTTTCCTGTTGCCCCAGGCCTGGTTGTAGTGGGTGGGGGGAAGCAGGGGAGGCGTTGCTTTCCCAAACTGCAGGCCTTGGGCAAGCACAGAATTCCCCACACACACATGCACAGTCCCATTGGCTTGACTGGAGCTGCCTGTCCCAAATATAGAAGTCAAATTACACCTCTGGCCCCAGGCAAACTTGGCTTGGTTTGCTTTTTATAACCAATCAGTGAAAGGTGAAGATACACATTGTTTTCTTGCAATCTTTTGTAAGTCTCCTATTCTGATTAAGTATCCTCTGTGTTTTGTAACTATGGTAGTACATTTACTTAGTGCATGCTTTAAAATATCTCAGTTTAATGGCAATTAAAGTTAGCAAACAGATTGAGAACTTCAGTGTTGCTGTAGTCAACATTAGTTAATAGAAAATGGTACTGGAAGTATCTCGGCATGAATACTATAGACTTTTTTCCCATTAATACTTCAAAACCTATATGAAGTAGTAATTTGTCCAATAACTTCAAAAACCACCATTATATTTTCATATTAATCACTAGGGTCACATCCTACTTGCAGAAAAAAAAATTGGAAAAATCTGGAAAAATTAGTGCTTCATGAAAGTCAGACAAATCTGACATTTTTGCCATCTGCCTGTGGTTTCAGTGCTTTCTCTTGCTCTAACAAAATAAGAAACTGCTCCAACAGATGCAATAGCTGCAACTGGAATGCAACTTTAAAATGATCTTTGACTTTACCAGACAAAATAAATTTGATTAATTCTTTATATTTTAAAGTAATACCAGAAATAATTTGAAGATGACCGTATAAATTATTCCCTGTTCTGATTTTTGTGTCATTAAAAAAAATATTCTGGTGGTACATGTTAAACATCATGCCCTGATACATTTTCTTTTAAGTAATGTCAGAAATAAATGACTTGCTCATTATTTTTTATACAATGAATTCTCAATGATTCAGTGGTTAGATGACATAACTACTGTAATTAATGTAATACATTTTCAGTAGATTATGCATTGATCTTTTTCCACTGACCTTTCTTTCTCAAGATAATTTTCATTTTTGCTTCATATTGTGCCTGTACTGGCATAAAGCATTTTTAGACTGCTTGATTTTAGATTTGGGCACAATCCTGCAAGATACTGAGTGCCTTCACCACCTGCTGAACTCAATGGGAGTTAAGAATACACAGCACTTTGTAGGATATGCTCAGCATCCCACCATATCAAACCCTAACAACCAGCATACTGCATTCACCACTAACATTAAGAGACAAATGTAGATATGTAGTAAATTACTGGGGAATTACAAATTATTCAGAAGCTTCTACTGTGCAAAATAATTGCTCTCAAATTGTTTTTCTATTTCTGTAGATCAGTCAGTTTACTAATTTCTAGCTCCAACTTGCTGGACATGCATTTGCACTGCTGAAAGGTTTCAGAGCATTGCATGATATTTTCTAAACCAAAACTCTGTTTAACAGATTCTGCCTTGAGGCGTGATTATAATTTTTCTCATTTTCTGGAAGAGAGTTAGAGAGGTGACAAAAATCTATCAAGCTTGAAAGTGCTGCAAGTCTAAAAAGCTTTGCTGCAGCCCTCATCTAATTTCCTTTCAACCCAATAAATGAATATTTAAAACAGCAAAAATGATTATTCCCTATAGAACAGTAAGTAATCAGCATCCTTTCTACTGAAACACAAAGATCTGTTTGCCCAGCTGTAAATATACCACATGTAGCTGCAAAAGACCAGCAAGCTTAAAATGTTCCTGAACAGTGATAATATTTCTAACCTTTCATATGAGAATTCCTTCATAATCCAAACCTGAATTCCAGCATAGGAAGAACTCCCATTGACTTCAGTAGAATTTTTGTCTGTGTAAGCAGGGGCGGCAGGTTTGTATAATTTTTGGTGGTGCCCAGAATGGGTCCACGCTGTACACCTGCCTAAGGCTCTGGAAGGAATTTTGGCTGTGGGAGGGGTGCAGGCTCTAGGATGGAGTTTGGGTGTTGGGTGCAGGCTCTGGGCTGGGGCAGAGGGTTTGAGTGTGGGGGGTGGGGTATGCAGGCTCTGGGAGGAAGTTTGTGTGGGAGAGGTGCAGGGGCTGGGCTGGGAGTTGGGGTGCAGGAGGGGGTTTGGTGTGCTGGGTGCGGGCTCTGTCGGGGCAGAGGGTGGGGTGCAGGAGGGGGTGCGGGGCATGGGACTGGACCGGGGATGAGGACTTCAGGGTGCAGCAGGAAGGCTGGCTGTTCCGGGGCTGCGGCAAGGGGCTAGTGAGGACGACTCCTCCCAGCCCTCTCCCTGCCGGCAGCAATGAGTTCTGGGGACAGAAGAAGGGCCCCTCCCTGGCACGACACTCACCCAAGCCCCCCCGCCCCAGCTGCTGGTCAGGAGGTCCAGCCAGGATAAGGTCTCCTCCCCACCCCACTCTCGGAATCCACTTGGAGTCACTTGCTGGGGTGGGGGGTGTGGCCTGCCATGCGCCTCCTCCCTTCGCAGGCGCAGCAGCTGCCTCGGCCTTTGCTCCCTTGTAGCCAGCAGCAGCCGGTGAGGGAGCACAGCATGGAACTGCAGGGGGCAGCCGCTGGCTGCCCAATGCAGGCAGGGACGCTTGGGGGAGTGTGCGTGCGGGGGCAGCAGGCGGGGCTAGGGGAGAGACCTGGCCCTGAATGTTGGTGGAGGAGGGTCCCCTGGGCTCTGAATTTTCAGGAGACCGGGTACCACAGGCCCATACAATTCGCTGCCCCTGTGTGTAAGGGCTGCAGACTGAATGTCACTAAATGTGATATAAAAGTTACTAATTCTGCAAGATAAGAGTGATATATAGGGACAAATCGTGACATTCTTACTCAACCCTTTTTCATTCAGAACTCTAGCTAGTGCTGATTGGAATAGCAAGTGCATGAAGACATCAGGATTTGACACTTACTCATCACTTTTAGGTATCTTAGTCATGAAGAATAAATGTCATGTTAAGTTCCATATGGACCTACAACTGAATGGCTCTTTTCCTGTGGAATTTTACAGTTTTCATAATTCAATTAACTAAGTTTCCCTAAAGGTTTTACTCATCATGAAATTTATGAGGGGAATGGCATAACTCTAAAGAGTTTTTGCACATTTTATATACTGTGTTTATGCAAACAATAATCAGGAAAAAAAAATAAGAGTGAAAGCACAGGTATGAGTTATTGCAGCACAATGGAATTATGTGGAGTTACTCTGAGTTTGCACTGAAGTAAACGAGAAGAGAATTTGGCCTTGGAATTAACATAAAACAATTTCCAAAATGAGTATTAGCAGCTAGTATTTTTCTCCAGTCAAAAAAAAAAATAAAAAAAAATAAAAAGTGTTATTCCAGATTAACATTGCAATTGCAAGAACAGAATTTGGCCACATATATTGAAAATGTGACTAGTGCAAAAACAAGCAAACAGCTATTTCCCTTGTGCCATGTAATTCCTGAACAACGAAAGGCGCTTACATGACTCAGTTCACATATCATTGCAATTTTTTTTGCCAAAAAATAACATGAGGGGCCAAGTTGATGCTCATTCTATACATAGACCCAT
This sequence comes from Dermochelys coriacea, assembly GCF_009764565.3. Taxonomy (NCBI): domain Eukaryota; kingdom Metazoa; phylum Chordata; order Testudines; family Dermochelyidae; genus Dermochelys; species Dermochelys coriacea. The sequence goes on from NC_050069.1 coordinate 211,175,250, forward strand.
ATCAACTTGGAAAAGGGATCTGGGAATCGTTGTTGACAGTTCACGTTCAGTGTGCAGATACCAGCAAAAAAGCAAACAAGATGTTAGGATGCATGAGTGATGGGATGAAAAATAACACAGAAAATATTATAATGCCAATATATAAAATCAATGCTATGCTCTCACCTAGAATTCTTTGTGCAGTACTGGTCACCCCATCTCCAAAAGGATATTGCAGAACCCAAAGAGATTTAAAGAAGAGCATTGAGAATGATCAAGGGCCTGGAAAAACACTTACATGAAAAGAGATTGAAAATGTTGAGATTCCTTACCTTGGAAAGCAGACAAATAAGAGGGGACATGGTAAAAGTATTTACAGTAATGAATGGCCTAGAGAAGGGAGATTGGGAGCCTCTTCTCTCCCGGTCTCATAATACAAGAACAAAGGACATTTAATAAATTGAAAGGTAGCAAATTCAAAACTGATACAAGGAAATAGTTTTCCACTCAAAATGTAATGGAGACCGTGGAACTCATTACCGCATGTTGTCCTGGAGATCAAGAATTTAAGATTCCAAAAGGAATTGGAGGTTTGTGTGGATAACAAGAATATACAGATTTGTCATAGGTAATGCAAAAAAGTTTTACAAGGGGTGGGAACCTCATGCATCAGGGTTTAAACCAATCTCTAGCTATTAGGGATTAGGACGAGGCCCATAATTTTACTGGTTTCATAGTAGCAGCCGTGTTAGTCTGTATTCGCAAAAAGAAAAGGAGTACTTGTGGCACCTTAGAGACGAACAAATTTATTAGAGCATAAGCTTTCGTGAGTGACAGAAATGCATCCGATGAAGTGAGCTGTAGCTCACGAAAGCTTATGCTCAAATAAATTTGTTAGTCTCTAAGGTGCCACAAGTACTCCTTTTCTTTTTGCATAATTTTACTATCAGTCTACCGCCAAGTTTCGTATACTTTTTTTCACTGAAACATGTGGGGCTGGCTATGGTCGGAGACAGGATACTGGACTAGATGGACCATGGGTCTGATCCAGTATCTAGAATCTTTGAGCAATACTCTTCCATCATCACTCCAGCAGCAGCACATATTTTTCTTCATCAGGGATAGGGCAAGGAGGTAGAATGATGAATTGGTATTGGCTGCCTCTTACTCTGCAGTGAAGAAGAACCAAGATGTATATAAGAGCCTTGGCAACATTGGTCCTATTTACGTAGTTGAATGGGGTTTGGCAAACCTAAACATTTTTTTAAACATGCAAGGGGAAAACTATAAGTCTTGACAGAGACTGAACATTTTATATGGTATTTAAAAATAAACAAATAGCCTTCACCACTGCATAGGGCTCAGGGACTGTTTGGCTACTTATTACAAATTGGGAGAACTGATGCAGTTTATCATGTTGATGCTTTTGATACTGCTGCTTTTAGGAAGCTGCCTTCATACTTTCTGCTGCTGGAGTCACAGCACAGTATAGCACTGTACCACAAGAGTCATGCTGTAGAATTGCAAGTGTGTAGCTCAGGAATATATAGATCTGGCTCTAAATTTTGGATCTGTTTTTAGGTGGCAGGAGAAACTGATGAATTAGTAATATTTAGTAATTACCTAGGCTTGGGAAAATAAGATTTTTATCTCCTTTCTCTCTCTCAAGAGCCAGTTCTGTAACTAAAGGGGCTGAATCTGCATAGTTTATTCAATATAAATACCATTTACTCACTAATGAGTACTCCTACTCATGTGAGCAAGTCCTACTGAGTGTGAGTAAGAGTTGCAGAATTGGGACGATAATGTTGTCTAAGGACATTTTTAACCTGTGAAGGGGAAAAGTTTTAGTTTTGTGTCTGTGAATTCATGTAGCTTGCTCATTTGGGCAATCTTTTTTTTTTTTTTTTTTTTTTGCATTCTCTGCACAGTTTTGGACTCTTGCACTTTTCCCAACACCCCAATCAGAGGAAGCTGAATATCTATTTTGTATAAATCAGAAAAATCTCAAATTACAATACTTTATCTAAATTTTCTGATAATCTGTTTTAGTGTAGAGTACAAGTCTAAATTAAGCCCTAAATCTTTTGTAATTCTTGCATAAATATTCACGATGGAATTCTACGGTGTATGAAGGAATTGACTTGAGTTCAGAATAGTGCTGAGTTTTCAAAGAAAACTGATAAGATGAGCTGCTATTCTTCACAGTAAAACACTGTAATAGGCAATCTTCAGAAAAAGGTGTACAGAATTTTGTTTATGTATTGGTGGACATTATTTTTTAGCATTCAAACTATTTTGCTACAATAAAATTAAAGAGATGCATAACAATGAAAAGACAACCAAGATTTTTAAAATTGTGTATGAATAGAAAAACACAAACAATAGGGAAGCTAAGAAAAAGAAAATAAGAGTGCTGTAGATGAAGATGTGAAAATTTGCTGTGTCAAGTCAGGTTGCTATTATGAAAAAGCAAATGGCCCATCATGCTCACTGTTATAGACTAAGAAAGGATGAGCCATTTAGCATATCCTTGATACACATCTTCACAGCCACTTTCTCCAGTTTATAATTGTAATTTAAAATGTTGATTTAAAAATATTGACAGTCCTACCAACAACCCATTATGGATATGATAGTAACATTAATAAGAAAAAACAATGAAGACTCCTTGTGGCACCTTAGAGAGTAACAAATGTATTGGAGCATAAGCTTTTGTGGGATATAACCCACTTCATGAGATACATGGAGTGGAAAATACAGTAAGCAGGTATAATATACAGCACATGAAAAGATGGGAGTTGCCTTACCAAGTGGGAGGTCAGTGCTAACTAGGCCAATTCAATCAAAGTGGATGTGGCCCATTCCTAGCAGTTGACAAGAAGGTGCGAGTATCACTCCATGCATCTGATGAAGTGGATTATATCCCACAAAAGCTTATGCCCAAATAAATGTGTTAGTCTCTAAGGTGCCACAAGAACTCCTTGGTTTTTTTACTGATACAGACTAACATGGCTGCCCCTCTGAAACCTGTCACCATTAATAAGAAAGTTAATTCATTTCCCTAGCCACAATCACTAGGAGGCATCAGTAACCACCATACTTTGGCAAGTTTGGATTGATTTAGGGAAGAGATTGTCCCAAGTTGAATAATTATCAAGAGTGAAATCCATTACATTTTCTGCTATAAATTTACTAACTTCACTACTGTGTTGTCAAACACAAACTAAGCTTGATTCACTAAAGAAACAGGTTCCAATATGTAATTTCTCACCCTAAATGTTGGATAAGGCAGGATGCAGAGTTTCTGTAGCTCAGAGTACTACTTATTTCTTCTTGCAGACTGGACCCCTGTCTCAGTGTGGACTCACCCCTGCCTTTCCCTTCAGTTTAGTCTCTTTTGTCACTTCAGGTTCTTTCAGCAGTCTTCTTCTTGGGTAGGCCATGAAGAAGAGTCTGGGATGCCTTCTTTCCCAGCATTAAATAGAATTTACATAAAGCAGGAAGCCTTTTCTTTCCCAAACTTGACCTCCCCCTCCTGTTAGTGGAAAATTACTTGAAATCCAAGATAATGTTTAGTAGTAGTGTCACAGCTAGTCTCAGGACAGCTCTCAGGAAGGAGAGAGATTAGTATCTTCAGAGTCTTGTTGTTTCTTCCTAATGGACCATCAGCCCTGTCTGGATTTTTCATTGTTGTAGCTGAAGGACTAGTTGTGGGAGATACCCAAAGCAGCACATTTGAAATATAGATACATGGTTAATATTCCTAACTTCAGATACAGAAATGATACCAGCATACAAATTGGATAATCATGTTTAGTAAATCATCACCGTTCCAATGATATCTTACATGAGCCACCTTGCAAAACATATATTTGTTATGTGATATCCATATCTTAAGCATATTTTCATAAAGAATATGTAGTGTAATGTCACAGTCTCAAAACAAATGGGAGAGCATGCAGTATGACGCTCCTTTCGCTTGGTTGTGAAAGGAGCAGCATGTACTTCCCAATGTCTATCATCAGCTGTTTGAGAAGAGGGAAAGGAAAGAAAAAAGAGCCCTGGCAACATCAATATTGTTGGTCACATCCCTTTGTGACCATGTTGGTCATATTAGCCAGCTTCAACTCAAGAAAGCTAGGTCTGCATTGTTTGGATGCATATGCCAGTTGGAGAAAGAAGTTCCTTTCACCCTCTTTCAGTTGCTGTCTAAGTGCCACCTACATAGGAACAGCCAGTACTTAATTTTTAATTTTACATGATACATAATATTTTTTTAAGAGTTGGACAAAATTTCCCAAATTAAAGTCCCATATTCCAAAGAGGCATTGTCTGTTTGGTATCAGCACAATAAAAAAAGCAATGACAGTGACTCCGGTGTATTCAAAGCTACCCTGCTGAGGGACTAGTAGCAAAAAATGCTCGTTTTCTTCTTTCCAATAACTTTGTAATAGTTAAATGGTCTTCTTACTACTGTTTAACAACAAGACAGAACTTTATAATTTTGAGTATTGTTTGTAGCTGGTATTGGCTCAGTATTAGAAACTGCTGCTTTTAGAAGACACATTCCTAAAAGCTGAATTGAAAAAAATGTTTGTGTTTAATTAATTATCTGACCTGTATCTGCAATAATTAAAGCTTCCTTTTGTTTATTTCTGCGTGGCACTGACACTATACTCAACTATCCAATTTAATATCATTGTGAAGAGCAGAAGCAGAACAAGTAAGAAGAGAGCAAGGCAAATTATTCTCTGCAAAAAATGATTATCAGAATACCAGGGCAAAATGTAATGGATTTTCAAGTTCTCTCTTGTTGCATTTAAGACCATCATATTTGGTTAGAAAGGGGATTGTCTGAATAATGTTATCAGTAACAGTGAAGTGTTGCTTAACTTGATAAAGTTGTAGCCTTTTTAAATTCTGTTGTGCTGCCTTCTTTACATATTTATAGCTATATTTTATTTCAGCTACTTAGTAGAGTGGTTTGATTTTGGTCTATAAAAATTACACTGTAACATAAACCTTTGGGGGGTATTTCCAGGCATATTTCCCTCACTTTCTCCTCCTGTATAGCCGTAACTGTGTTGTAGGTTATTTTTCAGTCAGTATCTTCAAATCAATTCAGATTAGTAAAAAGAAACTGGTAACCGTTTAACAGGGGCATCTTTGCTTTGGTTTAAGTCTTTTCTCATATTTATTAAACCAATACCTGTGATCCATTGGTGCTTTGGGCTGCTTCAGTAGCATGGGGAGACATTAGAGTTCAAGAACAGCAATGCATCTCAAGTCTTGGGGACAGTAATAAGAATAATCTCTCACTCAAGTCACTAATTGTGTGACCTGGAAGTTTTCAGGCTTAATCACTATTCATTCATTTATGTTTAATGCCTTAATAATTGATACCACATCTAGTAAAGGGATTGGGGAACATAAAAATGAGCTGTTGAAAAATGAACTGCAGTATGAGTTATATCCTACCATCTTATCCTTCAAACTTGTGGAAGTGAAAAACATGTCCCATATTCCTCGAGTTAAAACTTGGGGAGTTGTCTCCTCAAGTGGGAAGAGTGTGGGGGCTAGCCAGGGAATTCTGTGGATTCTCTAGAAGTCCACGGGGGATGATCTGCAGCCTATACTTGTATAGGGTCATCCACTCCATGTTAGACTCTGGGCTTCTCTTCTCCACTAAGAGAGCCATGTTGCCATTGGCTCTAACCCTATGCTTACAAACTACAAGCTTGCAACTCCTCTTGCAGAGGAGATATTGCTAGTTCCACTGACCGTAACCTGGCACAAATTTCCACTAGAAAATTCCTGTTCCACAAAGAAAAGCATCCCACATCCAACTGCTGCTTCTTGGCTCTCCTCAGTTCCTGTGGAGTTCCAGTCCTGTCTCTCTTATGTGGAGAGACTTTGGTGGTGAAAGTTGCCAAGGGAAGCATACCAGAGAGGAGTGGCTTCCCTTCTTGCACAGAGTTGGTGTCTATTCTGTCCCATTTTGCTCCTCTCTGAATCATGTAACCAAGGCATCATATGGGACTCTGCCTCAAACAGAAGTTGGTTTAAACAGATTGATGATTAGTACCAAAAAAGGTTTGGTTGTATATTCTTCTTATGCCTCAAACACCATATTGAGAGCTTTCGTTATCATGCACATTTACTATGGTGTATTTATTGCTTATGGCAGCTCCCAAGGAGCAGCAAGAGCAGTAACCCATTGAACTTAGGCCAAGTCTATACTAAAAACTTGGGTCGATTCTGCTGTGTTGCTCTGGGGGTGTGAAAAATCCATAACACTGAGTGATGTAGGTAAGCTGATTTAACCCCCAGTGTAGACAGTGCTGGGTCCATTCACCTAGCTACCACATCTTAGGGAGGTTGATTATAGTGAGAGGAGAACCCCTCCTGTTGCTGTAGTGAGTGTCTACACTGCTGCAGCAGAGCTGCTGCAGCATTTCTAGTGAAGACATAGCCTTATGCTTTCTCTGTCGTGCATCTTAATGAAGCTTTAAAAAGCCGGAAATTGTCTTTAGAATTAAATATTTCAGTAGCTGCAAGCTAGTCACAAACTTTGTAATAATTGCCTAACCAAATAAAGGAAAACTGGGAGGAACAAAGAAAAATTAGAATGACACTTAAAAGGAAACGATTAAATAAAAAATTTACGAAGCAGAGAATTCAAAAGAAATGGCATCAGACCTCTGTTCAAAGACTACTTTCAATGCAAGCTGTATCTATATACAAAAAGTTTCCTTTGAAAGTAATCCCTCTTTGTACAAAAGTCTGTTGTGCCATTTCAAAAATATATATGCATGTATTTTATTTTCACTGTTTGCTGCAAATCTTAGAAAAGATCCCAAGAAAAATCTACCCAAGATCCATAAACCTGGGAATGCTGGATGCCCCATCATCTCAGGCATTGACAGCAGGATTGTCTGGCTATGTGGACTCTCTCCTCAGGCCCTACGCTACCAGCATTCCCAGCTATCTTCGATACACCACTGACTTCCTGAGGAAACTACAATACGTTGGTGATTTTCCAGAAAACACCATCCTAGCCACTATGGATGTAGAAGCCCTCTACACCAACATTCCACACAAAGATGGACTACAAGCTGTCAGGAACAGTATCCTCGACAATGTCACAGCAAACTTGGTGGCTGAGCTTTGTGACTTTGTCCTCACCCACAACTATTTCAGATTTGGGGACAATGTATACCTTCAAGTCAGCGGCACTGCTATGGGTACCTGCATGGCCCCACAATATGCCAAAATTTTTATGGCTGACTTAGAACAACGCTTCCTCAGCTCTCGTCTCCTAGCGCCCCTACTTTACTTGCGCTACATTGATGACATCTTCATCATCTGGACCCATGGGAAGGAGGTCCTTGAAGAATTCCACCAGGATTTCAACAATTTCCACCTCACCATCAACCTCAGCCTGGACCAGTCCACACAAGAGATCCACTTCCTGGACACTACGGTGCTAATAAGTGATGGTCACACATAAACACCACCCTATACCAGAAACCTAGTGACTGCTACACTTATCTACATACCTCCAGCTTTCATCCAGACCACACCACACAATCCATTGTCTACAGCCAAGCCCTAAGATACAACCACATTTGCTTCAGTCCCTCAGACAGACAAACACCTACAGGATCTCTATCAAGCATTCTTAAAACTACAATACCCACCAGGTGAAGTGAAGAAATAGAGTGACAGAGCCAGAAGGGTACCCAGAAGTCACCTACTACAGGACAGGCCCAACAAAGAAAATAACAGAACGCCACTAGCCATCACCTACAGCCCCCAACTAAAACCTCTCCAATGCATCATCAAGGATCTACAATCTATCCTGAAGGACAACCCAGCAACCACACACCACACAACAGAACCACTAACCCAGGAACCTATCCTTGCAACAAAGCCCACTGCCAACTGTGTCCACATATCTATTCAGGGACCATCATAGGGCCTAATCACATCAGCCACACTATCAGAGACTCATTCACCTGCACATCTACCAATGTGATATATGCCATCATGTGCCAGAAATGCCCCTCTGCCATGTACATTGGTCAAACTGGACAGTCTCTACGTAAAAGAATAAATGGACACAAATCAGACGTCAAGAATTATAATATTCAAAAACAGTCAGAGAACACTTCAATCTCTTTGGTCACTCGATTACAAACCTAAAAATGGCAATTTTTCAACAAAAAACTTCAGAAACAGACTCCAATGAGAAACTGCTGAATTGGAATTAATTTGCAAACTGGATACAATTAACTTGGGCTTGAATAAAGACTGGGAGTGGATGGGTCATTACACAAATTAAAACTATTTCCCCATGTTTATTCCCTCTCCCCTCACCCCCCACTGTTCCTCAGATGTTCTTGTCAACTGCTAATGGCCCACCTTGATTATCACTACAAAAGGTTTTTTCCCCCCCCCGCTGTCCTGCTGCTAATAGCTCACCTTAAGTGATCACTCTCGTTACCGTTTTCAGAGTAGCAGCCGTGTTAGTCTGTATTTACAAAAAGAAAAGGAGTACTTGTGGCACCTTAGAGACTAACAAATTTATTTGAGAATAAGCTTTCGTGAGCTACAGCTCACTTCATCGGATCTGATGAACTGAGCTGTAGGTCACGAAAGCTTATGCTCAAATAAATTAGTTAGTCTCTAAGGTGCCACAAGTACTCCTTTTCTTTTTGCAAATACAGACTAACACGGCTGCTACTCTGAAACCTATAGTAAGAATGTCTACCATTTAAAATATGCTATAACAGTTTTAATGTCAGAGGATGTATTCCCAGGACAGCACTGGGAGCTTCTTGAATTTGATCTTAATTCAGTGTTTGGTTATGAAAGAGGAGATAATTTTATGTTAAATATTGTGTTCTGTTACATCATGCCAATAATATACTTAGACACATGCTGCTACTTACTGTGAAATATGATGTTGATCAATACAGAGGGGTACTACAGCAATGTCTAGAGAGGATTTAACATATGGGCCATATCTGTCTGTCTGTTCTGAGCCATGTCATGTAAAATAATCTGGATAAACTGGAGAAATGGTCTGAAGCAAATAGGATGAAATTCAATAAGGACAAATGCAAAGTACTCCACTTAAGAAGGAACAATCAGTTGCACACATACAAAATGGGAAATGACTGCCTAGGAACAAATATTGCAGAAAGGGATCTGGGGGTCATAGTGGATCACAAGCTAAATGAGAGTCAACAGCGTAACACTTTCCAAAAAAAAAAAAAAAAAAAAAAAAAAAAAAGGAAACCTAATTCTGGGATGTATTAGCAGGAGAGTTGTAAGCAAGACACAAGAAATAATTCTTCTGTTTTCGTCTGTATTGATTAGGCCTCGATTAGAGTTTCAGGAAAGATGTGGACAAATTGGAGGAAGTCCAGAGAAGAGAAACAAAAATGATTAATGGTCTAGAAAACATGACCTATGAGGGAAGATTGAAAAAAATTGGGTTTGTTTAGTGTGGAAAGAGAAGACTGAGAGGGGACATAACAGTTTTCAAGTACATAAAAGATTGTTACAAGGAGGAGGGAGAAAAATTGTCCTCTATAACCTCTGAGAACAGGACAAGAAGCAATGGGCTTAAATTGCACCAAGGGAGATTTAGGTTGGACATTAGGAAGAAATTTCTAACAGTCAGGGTGATTAAGCACTGGAATAAATTGCCTAAGGAGGTTGTGGAATCTCCGTCATTGGAGATTTTAAAGAGTAGATTAGACAAACACCTGTCAAGGATGGTCTATATAATACTTATTCCTGCCATGAATGCAGGGGACTGGACTAGAAGACCTCTTGAGGTAACCTTCCAGTCCTATGATTCTGATTCTATGTACTCAAAAAAAACAACAACAACAATCAAAAAACCATGAAGGACTTGGAAATAGTGGAATTACCGGTACATTAAGCATAACTGGGCATCATTTCCACCCCACCCCACCCACTCAAAAGCTTACACCCTGTGTATGTCCCTCAGGTTTAGGAGCTTTCATAAGGCATGGCTGGAGAATAGCCATTCTGCTTGGTCTAATCCCACCTCGAAAGAGCAGGGAAGCAGTTGTACAAGATAATGCTGATTCTCTCATCATTATCTTACATGGAAATCCCCTTCATGATGTTTGGTTTTGAATGAGGTGTAAGTGAACAGACATGCTGTCATGGGGAATCAAGTACATCTCAGGAGGGTAGTCCTTATTTACACTCCTCCACCTTACGTCCCGGCAGCTGTGTGGACATGCCTCAGAACTCTTAGGAGCATTGTGCCCTCCTCCTGTACTTCTGAGGACACATCCACTCCAAGAAGGTATCCTACTAGTTGTGATAATGATTCAGAAACTCTGAGTTTAAAAACCCATGGGACCCAAATATTCTGTCAGTTGCACACGTGCACATTGATTTCAGTGGGAACTGGCCATGCACAAGTGATGGGAGAATCAGGTCCAAGGAGTATCTTGGCTCTGCCTTGTCTTTTTTAATGTGTAGGGGATGATTTGGCCTTCAGTCCTGATATCAGGAAATCTCCCATTTAAGTCAATGTGCATGAAGGAGCTGCCGAAATACTGCATGCTGTATAGCTGACAGGAGTGTTCTATTCAGCTTGTATCCACTTTCATATTCTCATGTGATAAAATAATTGATGCTAGACTGTTTGTTTTATTTTTAGAAGTGATGCAGTACATTTACTAAAACGTAGAGAGGAAATTCCTAATATCTAATATCTTATAAAAGAAAAAGAAATTCATTTTCACATTAAGCTATGCAGGGCAATAGTCTCTCGTCCATTTTTAGACAAGTAATGATTGCTTTATTAGTTTGTACAGCAAATATGTTCCTATAGGATGTATTACATTTTTGGATAACTTACGGGAATAGGAAGTGAATTAGTTTGATTTTGTTGCATGCCTGAAAGTTTTAGAAAAATCCTGAGGCTTATATGATAAGTGAGGGGGAGGGAGGAGGAGTAGAATTTCATGTTGTTGTACTGAGTTGTGAACTAGTACAGTTTACTACCCAAAGACTTGATGCAAAACAAATACAGTGGATAGAGCTATTATTTAAATGAATGACTTAGCTTGCTTTGTTAAAATACCACCAAAGCCAAAAGGAGGAATGTAAGAGACAGAGAGAGCTTTGGTTACATTATTAAATAAAGATTAAGAAAAAATTCCAAAAGCTTAACACTGCAAACAGAAGCTTAAAATGATACTCAAAACTGGTGAGCTACCAGTTGCTTTTTGGATCCCTGTCAATGTATATACAAATTCACTACTTCGACTCTTTCAAATTCCCCAAAACAGTTTAGTCAAGCCTGTGGTAAGGTTGCTTTGCTGAAACTACTACAAGAGTGCCAATTGGGATGTTTTTCCACCAAATGCATCCGATGAAGTGAGCTGTAGCTCACGAAAGCTTATGCTCTAATAAATTTGTTAGTCTCTAAGGTGCCACAAGTACTCCTTTTCTTTTTGCCAATTGGGATGGTTACTTTTTTGTGTGACGTAAGCACCTTTTTACTAACCACGGGATAGAGACTAGATAGTGATTTCACATATGCTCCTGCTTTAGAAGGATGAGTCATTCACTAAATACCTACAGTACCAGCAGTCTAGAAAAGAAGAGATTTTTAATGGGCTTTTGTCTGTCCATCTTCTTGCCATAAACTTTAATAAACTCTTTTGGAAATGACCTAACTTACTACATTGATGAAATATCATTTTAAAGCTCACAATGTGAAAAGATGCATAAAGGAAGTGTAAAAATTTTTATTTAAAAACCTACAATGTATAGCGTTATCCAAAGAGTCTGATTCAGTCTTTTCTGATTTACAAGTAATGTAAACGTTTAGGGTACCACTGTGACACAAAAATCTCATGTTCTCAGAGACAGCATAGTGTGAACTGTTCCAAATTTACAATGACTAAATAAATAATAAATTTCTTGGGCTTGAATCCTCTGAATATTTTAACAAGTCATATTTCTGACATGCAGACTAGCAGCAATAGGTGGCCGCCTCCTCACCTCTGTAACTTACTGTACTTTGGGATTCTTTTGTTTTTTCTCTGCAGAGACCCTCCTTGATGACTTCCTTCTCACGTACACAGTCTTCATGACAACTGATGACTTATGCCAGGCATTGCTGAGACAATATCCTTCATTAACTGAAAGAGTTATGTATTTATAGTCCTCATCTTCTTTCCTACAGGAGTCACAACCCCTCCCAGGACTCCAGAGAATGCAATGTGGATATACTTGTATACCATGTCAAGGGAACATTGCATCCTGCTCCCCTTCATGGCACTGAAATAGCCCCAGCTGATTGATTGATTGATTAGGAGAGAGCTCTGAGCCTCATCTCATACCTATCTTCATTTGGGAGATTTATACACCCTTTGGTGTGACTATATAAAAGACCCTAGCCCGTGTGGAGGAGGCTTCGTTTATCCACCTCTGTGCCTTCACCCCGATGTGTATTTGCTCAAGGGCAAGTGTCAATCTGGTCCTAATTTGCTATACAGTATTGTGTTAAGTAGGTTTACCTCAATATTAATCCATGTATAAGAGAGGTTAAAAATGAAACTGGCATAGGGACTTTTTAAATTGTGGTTGTGGAATATGCTATAAATTCAAAGAGTTGCTTAATAGATAATATATCTAGTTTTTGTTGATCCACAAGTAGTGACCACATTTCGTTTTCTTCCCTAAAAATTAGTAGCAAGCTACCACAAAGAACAGAAGGAAGGAAACCCCTCCTTAAAAATGTATGTCTTGGCCAGTTAGACTGTATGAAAAATGAAATATTGTAACTAAGCCAGAGGTGCGCAAATTATGGCCCACAGGCCACATCTGGCCCGCGGGACCATCCTGCCTGGCCCCTGAGCTCCCGGCCAGGGAGGCTAGCCCCCAGCCCCTCCCCTGCTGCCTCCCTCCTCCCCACAGCCACGCCGCCGTGTGGGTAGCACGGCTTGTGCCCGCCCACCTCCAAGGCTTTCCAATAAGCCTGTCCTGCCGCTTTGGTAGGAGGAGGGGGAATTGGATAAGGGGCAGGAGGTCCTAGGGGGCAGTCAGGAGACAGGGAGCCGGGGGGGGTTGGATGGGGGTGGTGTCCCGGGAGGAGGGGGGATGGGAGGGTTGGATAGAGGGTGGGGTCCTGGGGGGACAGGTAGGGACAGGGGTCCTGGAAGGGGGTGGTCAGGGGACAAGGAGTGGGGGGGGAATGGATGGGTCGAGGGTCCTTAGGGGCCTGTCAGGGGGTGGAGGTGTGGATGGGGTCAGGGGACAGGGAGCAGGGGGGGCTGAATAGGGGGGTGGGGTCCTGGGAGGTGGCAGGGGACGGGGTCTCGGGAGGTGGCAGTCAGGGTGCAAGGAGCAGGGGGGGTTGGATGGGTCGGGAGTTCTGAGGGGGGGAAGTCAGGGGACAGGAAGTGGGAGGGGGTGGGGCCAGGCTGTTGGCAGAGGCACAGCCTTCCCTACCGTTTCACAACCCCAATGTGGCCCTCGGGCCAGAATGTTTGCCCACCCCTGAACTAAGCCATATAATCAAACACAAAGAAAGTGTAGACAAAGTTCTAAAACAGTGTTATCTCCAGAACTCCTTTGGAATATCTGTATGAAATGGATCTTAATAGTTCATTGACTATCATTTTCTTGGAAATGATGCAATAAATGACATTTCATATTTCCCATTATATCCCATAATGAAATGTGCCACAAGAGGATAACTTTTTTTAAAGTTTTATCTTATTAAAAATAGCCATCTGGATGTTTGGGAGGATAAATTATGCTTTTCTCACACACACGGTAAACTATAAACTATACAGTATGTATGTGTGTATAGGGGTTGTACCTATGAATGCTGAAAAAAGTGGGCTACTGCCTAATTATATATAATGACCCATACAAAGAGAGGCCTGAGCTGTGGAGTTTATACTGGGATTTGGATACAAAACTGAAATCTCTGAAAGTTCAAGTATGTGTAGATTGGCATTCTGTTCATTACCCAGAGAAACTCAAACTAGAAACTTCAAATCCAGATTTGGATCTGAACTACCCCAAAATTCAAGCAGTTGCAGACCAGGTGTTTTGTTTCGTGTGTGTGTGTGTGTGTCTCTCTCTCTCTCACACACTCACACTCACACAAGCCTACATTAAGAGAGCATTATAGTTGCAGGGCTAAGCACCCAAAAATCAGAAATTCCAATACTATGGTTGAACGTGCAATATTATTTCTGTCCCATGTGCCATGGTACAGTCTTTAATTATGTGATCACATATATACACTTGTTACTCCTGGGGGAATTTTGCGCCACTGCGCATGTGCGGAATTCATGTCACCTACAGATTTCTTTGCTTTCCCATAGAAATATGACTTTCTAACAGGGCAGCAAAGGGAAGCTGCAAGAGAAGTCATGCACCACTCCCTAGCAGAGCAGGTATGTCATTTCAGGCACCCGGACCAGCTGGCAGAGAGGTAAATCACTGTGGGGCTGGGGACACCCCAGCCAGTGGCTCCTACCCTGAGCCAGGATCAGCTGCTAGTCACAGCTGGGCTGGAGGCAGGAAAGGATGGGACTTCGTCTTCCCCTGCAAGGAGTGGCTGAGGCTGTGTCAGACCCACCCCCAGAAACCTCCCCTAGCTGCAGGAAGCTCAGCATCCTCCCCTGCTTCCTGCCCCTATCGCTCTCAACTGTGGGGAGAGGGGTTACTATATGGGTAGGTGCTCCCCCCATCCACCCAATCCCCATACCCAGACTCCCCGTCAAGCCTCACCCGGTACATCCAGAAACCCCCTAGCCCTCCATACCTGAACCGCACCCCACTGAACCTCTATCCCTGTATCTGGAGCCCCCCTGCACCCAGACCCCCTGCCTCCAGACCCCCACCCCTACACCAAGACCACACCCCACTGAGCTCCGTGCACTCAAACCCCCACCTTGCATCCAGGGGGCCTCACATCTGAGCTCTCACATCCAGACCCCCACACCACTTCCCCCTAACTAGCTGCCCCCAGACCTCCACACCACCAAGCCCCACTCCCCCAGCACCCAGCCCCCCTCACTCAGCCCCTCTGCTGAACCCCAGCCACCTTCACCTGGAAGCTCCTATAGAGTCCCATTGCCCCTGCACCTGGAACCCCCCCAACAGGCCTCTCTCCAGATCCCCCACACACTTAGACCCCCCCACTGAGCTGCCTGCAGCCAGATTGTCCCACACGGAGTCCTCTCACCCCACACCTGGATTCCACCCACACTGAGCCCCTCCACACTTGGATCCTGTCTGATTGAGCCTGCCCCACTCTTGGTGTGCCTGGTGCAGATGGGCAGGGCCCCAGGGTGTTTCTGGAGCAGGCCCAAGCCTTGTGCTGTGGGAGGGTCAGGTGCAGCCTCACAGCTGAGTCCGTGTCCTGGGAGTGCAGGGCAGGGAGGCTTCAGGGTGATCTCCCACCTTCAGCAAGCTAGTGGCTTGTGCTCCCCACTGCCAGGCTGGAGCCTCTGCATTTATTTATTGACAAATAAAACTTGCAGAATTTTAAAATATTGTGTGCAGAATTTTTAATTTTTTGGTGCAGAATGCACTCAGGAGTAACTTGTACGCAGAACTGCAAAACATTATATATTCCATTGTAGTATGTGACCACATAACTGAAGACTGTATTGTAATGCAAAAGTTCATTAAGACAGAGATAAGATTGAGTTCAACCTCAACATGTTCGTTTCCTTATTCTTTTTGTTGCTTATCTGTGTACAATTGTCAAATTAATACAGTTTTTCTTGTCCCATGTAAACACACACATGCATGTATATAATATACCTGTGTACATTTATGCGGACACATTAGTTTAGCTTCCTTTATCTTTTCATGTTCCTGATTTGAATTAAACAGTACAATTAATAGTTTTTGTAGAGGGTATACTTCATTATGAATTGATTTAAATCCTTCTTCCTTCTATCTGCAAATAGCCATACATGACAACAATAGTGAACATCCGGAGGAGTTAAATGAAAAGGGTAGTTAGTGTTCCTACATCTACAAAATATCAATTATAAATTTAAAATACAATATTTGAAACATGAATGAAACCAAAGTTGCCTACCCCTCCTCCCCCCAACCCTGAGCAGCAATGGGACAGTTCAACCCAGTGCTTTAAAAAAAAAAAGTTTTATTCGTTGGTTTATACTGACATTTACAAAATACTATTACAAAATTAGATTTAAACTTACCCAGACTATGCTTCCTCTGATACAGACAGCTCCTAAAAATATTCACATCTATATAATTTACAGATTTTAATGTGTCGTAAGGGGAAAATAATTGGTGTATATCTTACAACCTTTTAATGATATGGTACTATATATTCTGTATCCCACTTTAAAGATGGAAAACATGTTTTTTCAGGAAAATGTTCCACTACCTCCATATGATGCGGACTGTTTGTTTTAATTGGCTTGTTGCTGTAAAATGAACTGATTTGTTAAGTTTCAGTTTTTATAACATGATGCACAAAAGTGTGCAAACAAATGATTCTCTATACTTGAGGAAAGAAAGAATGGGTGAGAGGCAGTAATAAGTAGATTGTGTGATGCGGCAATTTTCTCCTGTTGCTTTTATTTGCATTGTGACTTGGGGGGGAAAATGGTCGAAATTGATCCCTTTTACTTTTTTTAAAATAATGTGTTATTTCTGCTGATGCATAATTATATATTGGGGAACAAAAAGAATTCCTATGCTCCAAAATGTAATGTTTGTATTTAATGATGCATTGTCCTGCTTCCAACAGTAAATCATGTTTGCATCTATATCAGTTGCAGAGAAAAGATCAGACTCAACGTTGTGCAATTCCTTTTAAATTGGTTTTCCTTTTATAGAATTGTGTCCCCAATCTATAAAGAAGAAATATGTTCAGGTAGCAATGAGGCTCAGCTGATGTTTCTGTACTGTGTATTTCATTCCTAAAAGTTGATAACCCTTCTAAACTACACAGGATAAAGTACTTAAGACTATATCGTATAGTGAAAAATTCTGCACTGCCAGGGGGATGGATGATTTGACCTAATTGTTCTTTTCCACCTTTAATTTCTACATTTTAATGATACCCCAGGCTTCTGTTCCTTAACCTATTGTACCTATTGTGCTAAGAATGATCAAGGCAAGGAAGAAAATGCAGATGTTCCCTGTAGAAAACGAAAAGTCTTGCATTTGGTGTCTCAGTGGACTTCTCTCTACAAAGACTGGTTACATGAAGATGAGCATTTAAAGCAGTTTTTAAAGGTACTGTATTACTCACTGATGCACTTTAATACTATAAATAACAAATACTTAGGTATATGTGTTTAAAATCCCAAATAAGAAAAATATTGGGCATAATTTTTCTTACCTTTGAGATCTTTTATACTAGATCAGTGATTAGGGCATAAGTCCTCTCTGCCAATAGATGGAAACAGTATGACCAAGCGACCTTCTACATATAATGGGCTTAATGCCTCATTGATTTTTAAGTTTCAACTGAATATCTGTTATGTGAGACGCTGGAAGTAAACACTGAGTTCTAATACGAAACTTTGTACAAGGGTGGGTAATCTTTAAAGGGAGGAGCTCTGGACTAATATTTTGAAGAAAAAAATTAACAGATAAAGGAAATATCCACAGGTGTACTCATGTTCTTTACCAGTCCAGAGCTTCCCAAATCAGGGTTCCAAATAACATAGACTGGGGGACAGCATTTTATGCCCCTTTCAGCAAACACTGCATCAGCCTAACACTGAACATCTATTCTGTACTGTTTGACAGGTGCTCGTGGATACCCTAGTAGCTCCATTATGCATTTTGAGAAAGAAGGGGCCTCTCTACACAAGCACATACTGTATGGCACGTATGTCAGTGCACACTAGGAACTTTTAGCGCAGATCAGCAGGGCCCACATGGATAGTTAGTGAGCGGCATGCTGGAGAACTGTAGATTTACATTCCAGCTTGGTGCACAGTAAGTGCTTGTGTAGACATGCCCTAAATTTCTGCCTGCCTAATGATCAAGGAGTGTTCAATCTGTCTGTGTGATGCATTCGTCTGCACCAGCAGGGTGTAACTTCTAGTGCACACTAGTGTGTCATGCATTAAGTAGCCTATGTGGACCCTGCTGGTGTGCACTAAAAGTTACTAGTGCATATTAATGTAATCGCTGTTTGAAATGGAACTACATTAACACATACTAGGGACCAGCAGAGTCCATATGGGCTAGCTACTGCATGATACACTTTTGCACACTAGAATTTACACCCCTGTGATGTGGACTCTTGCATACCCTCGCATAGACAAGCCCTTACTGTCCTGTCTCAGTGATTTCTAACTGCAGCTGTAGCTTGATTGTCATTAAAATAGTAATGCTGTGCTGGGCCTAGATCTGTCTATTTCCTACTTCTGATGGAAGGAAGGAATTCTCTTGGGAGACTGCCTGAGCTCCTTCTCCTTTCCTGAAGTAAAACTCTTTACCTTCATTTAGGGACTTGGTTGGGGGCACTTTCTGTTATGGATTCACTTATGGTAAACTTAAGAAACCTGCAGTGCTAAACTAATCTTGGAGAAAGTTTTGGGCTTCTTTGCTATTTGAGTTCCTTGTGACTGGTGCAGAGCACATAGAAGTAGGGGCCCCAGGGTTTCTGCTCTAGGGACATTCCATGTGTAAAACAGTGCTAGGAGTTGGGCACCAACTGCACCAACAATGGGGGATTTACATTTTATTAAATGTTGGTTTATATTGTAAGCCCGTGGGGGTAGGGGCTGTCTCTTTGTTCGGTGTTTATGTACAGAGCCAAGCACTTTGGGCCCCAATCCCTGACTGTAACTTAAGGCACCACCACAGTACCTCTACTGCTACTACTAATGTTCAGTTGGTCTGAATTGCACCTGAAAAAATTGAATATGAAATTGCAGTCCAAAATTATTTATGCCCACAGTTTGTGAAGTTGGGCTGATAATTTGGCCTTTAGTATATGATCCCCATTTGTTAGCCAGGAGAAACTCTGTATAAACTTCTGGATGGTTACAGAAGATCAAAGAGAAAATGTTTCCCTCCATAATGACTTCAAGTGTCAAAGTCAATATAATTTGTTTACTTTATATCTAAGGTCAAATGTCTTCCATAATTAGTTGAGAAGGGTTTGAATAATGACATTCAGGAAATGCAAAAAATCAAGAACATAAGATTTATTTGCTCATTAATTTGAGACTAGGAGCATCTTGTCATTTCCATGTGAGAGATTTTGGGACTAGAAAATTTTTGGATGTAAATGCAGAAATTAAATGAAAATACTCCTAATTTTAGTAGTTAAATCAATTGATTAATTATTATTACTGTCATTGTTTTGATCGTGTGGTGATGGTGTGATCTATTTTCATGTTTAAAAGTAGATTGGTATGAGCTAAACCAGGTTTAAAGTAACAAACAAAAGTGTCATTTTAAATCTTTCCACAGACTGCTGACACCTTAGTGCTATCCTTTATTTATGGTGTGCAAAGAATACTTCTCTGTACAGTAGCCAGACACTGACTGGTTTAGTTATTTAAACAGGAACTGTCTGGATTACAGGACCCATTTTAAAACATTCCTGGAATTTATTTTATTAGGGTAATGCTTCATTTGATGGAGGCTGCTGATACAATGTATAATATTTCTTTCAGTCATCAGATATGTGCAGATACCATTTTTTATTTTTCCAGACAATATACAGAAATGTGTTAGATGATGTATATGAATATCCCATACTCGAGAAGGAATTGAAAGAATTTCAAAAGATACTTGGAATGCATCGTCGTCAGTAAGTATTGATTATTTTGGTCAACCCTCATTTTTTTGGGTATAATTTACTTTTTTTATTTACATTTTTCTTTAGCACAGAGAAAGACAAAAGGATAAGTAATATAACTACAGTACAAGGAAAACAACAGCCATGGTGTTGTATAAATAACCTTTCTTTTTACATAAAGCAAAATTAGTCCAATTTTTCTCATGTTGTACAGTAAGGTACTATACAATTACTCCCATTAATTTTGGTGAGACTACTTGTGGAGTAGAGTACTACTCAGTGTGAGTAAGTGTGGCAAAATATGACCCATTTGTCACAGTTATTTTTAGTAAAAGTCACGGACACGTCACAGGCAATGAACAGAAATTCATGGAAGCCTGTGAGCTGTCCCTGACTTTTACTAAAAATAACTGACAAAATGGGGAGGCAGGAGGGTCCAACACCCACCGCTGCTGGAGCTTCGGGTGCCCCCTGCCGCTCGCAGCAGCTTGGAACTCCTAGATGCCCTCCCCCATCCTTCTCTACCCTGCAGTGACTTGGAGCTGTGGGGCCCCCATCGGCTGGCTGCCCTGGGGCTGAAGTGGAAAATGTCACAGAGGTCTCTGGAAGTCACAGATTCTGTGACTTCTTGACCTCTATGACAAAATCTTAGCCTTACCAGTAATTAGCAATGAATTATTTAAAATAACTGATACAATATACTGTATTGTTTGTGAGTGGGCAGGACTTCTTTTACCAGGAAACATTTACTCAACCCTCTTTTGCAACTAACATGGCAAGTTTGTTCTTCAATACCAATTATATTTTTTAAAGACATTTTAATGCATATGTTTCAAGTAAGTAGAATTTTTGTTGTTGTTACTTTATCATGTTGAGATCAAAGAGAGCTTTGACATTGACTGTGACCAGTTCTTATCCCTAGGGATGAATCTCTTATTTGTTTTCTGTAGTATCAAATAAGTTTGCAGCACTTATATTTTCATCCCAGATTATATGATTAAACAAATGGGTTTCAATCTTTTAAATGCAAGTCGTTATCCAGCAGTTGTTACTCTTGTAGCCTTAAAAGTCTGTTTTGCAATCACTCATACCATAAAACTTTCACAGTTTGGTGTAATTGGATATTTAGATATTTTACATTCAAATATGTGAAATCATTGTTTATATGGACTATCTCACTTTTCCCAAGGTTTGCTACGTTTCTGTGATTGGTTAAGCTTCCGAAGGGGGTCACTAGGTCAGAGGTAGCCTGAGCGCTTGTCTACATGTAGAACTATTCGGGAACACCTATTATTGAATAACTTGATGTTGTGGACTCTCATATTCCAAAACAAGAGTTACTTGTTCTTATTTAGCTTAACTGTTCTAGAATGTGTGTGTCTACACATGGAGTTATTCAGGCATAGCTGTTACTGAATAGCTGTATATATAGACAACCCCTGAGTTTAAAGGAATTTTAACAAAAACAGAAATGGGTCCCAGAACTCCTGACTCGAGTTCCCTGATCTGACCACTAGTCCATGCTCTGTCTTGTACTGGCATATAAAAATGTGAATGTTCACAGTGAATCACTTTGCCAAGTACACTGTGCGCACTGAAATATATTAAAGGACATTGACAGGATGCACCTTTTGTAAATGTACACCTCAGCTGGTGTAAATCTGCATAGTTTCGCTTTACATAAGCTGAGGATCTGGCCCTAAGGCTTTTAGTGTAGTATGCTAGGGCTTGATCCTATGACCTACTAACTTCTTCCTGGGTGCAACTAGGTGACCTCAACTCGCACTGAAGGAACTCTGCACTAACTTTATAGTGAATATATTATGTTATAAACTTTTGGCTGGCTGCAAATTCCTTTTCTAATCTTTGGATAGAATGAGTAACTCAAATTATCCCTTTGTTTCAGCACCGTAGATGAATATTCACCTCACAGAAAGGTAATATAGGATACACATATTTGACTTTTACATTGCTTGCTTGCTCATAACCTCTTCTCTGCCTAATTAAAAATGACTATTGGCCAAAAACATGACAGGACATATCCGAGAGTCTAGGCCTGCAGTGCTGCTAAAAGCCTTTTTTCCCTCTGCCAGCATAGCTCTGGTTTCAGCTGTATGTGCTGACCTAAAGTGGCTGTGACATTATTAGCATTTTAACAACATATTTTGAGATATCAGAATTCAATAGGAGCCTAACAGCATACTCTTTCCTGGCTGGATAGATACAGGTTTGAATTCAGGAAGACAGACACAAACAAATCAAGCAAAGACATTGGCTACAAATGTCAGGTAGTCAGTCAGAGTAAAGGGAGTTGTGTTGTGACAGGGACACACACATACAGAGAAACATGAATTTGTGCCTATTTAACTAGAAGGAAAGGATGCAAAAGGGGGGTGTCAATATAAGCGCGGTGAATTGCTGTGCTCATGAAATTCACTGGACTGAAGTTGAAGTGTGTAATAAGCTTAAAAATGTTATTTTGGAAATGTAGAAAGCAGAAAATGAGATTGTAGAGAAATTGCTGACTAGGCCAATTGACAGTTGCTATTTAGGACCGTATGTAAGAAATGAACTGTGAATGTGATTAGAGTCTCTTGCAATGTTTGCACTGCTTAGCCTAGACATGTTTAACTTCCTCAGAATTCCCCATCTCTACTGTTGTTGTTAAGTAAGGCAACTCCCACTTTATTTGTCCAAGAATGGATGGGTGGATTTCCTATGAACACATTTTGGCTAGACTTATCTAGAGCATTCTACATGCAGTTATTGCTTTGTAAAGGGCAGGAACACATACATTCATTGTTCTTTTTTATTTATTTATCCCTTCTTAGAATAAAGCCTTTTTCCACCAATTCAGTCTCAAGGAGAACTGGCACCAGCACAAAGGCACCATGAATGAAACAGAGGAAAGTAAGTATGATTTAGAAGCATTAGAGGAAAAGCTCAGTGCAACACCTCTAAATATTGGTACAAAAATATTTTTTTGTAAAGGCTTCCCTTAAGGAACATTTTCAATTACAAACTTACAAGTTCTGAATAATAACCTGGAACCGTAAAAGAAGAAAGATCTAATGCAATGAGAATACATTTCTGTTTCATGCCTTATCCTGGGCTTCAACAGTAAAATGATGTCTCAGGGGCCCCTTTTTTCCTCTCTTCCTTCCCCACCCCAGCATCTCAGTAATAAAGGTATGTGACTCACAGGAGTGCTGGCAAAAGATTGGACTTTATTTCCAGGCTCTTGATATGGCTCCAGATTGCAAAAGGTTAATATTCCTATCACCTGTGGGCTCCTGCTCCAATATCCATTCTTACAATCTTCTCCCCCAAAACTTGTTTGCAAGTGGAATGCAACACGCCCCCTCACATTAATATCATCCACTACAAAATGCACTTCGCCTTCATTGTTGGTAATGCAATAATAAAGTGAAGCATTATGCATTGCCAGCTTTATGGGAGTGAGGGAGAGAGGACAATTATATCATGGCTTCAGATTGTTGTGTGAGATGAAACTTGTGTATAGAGACATTAGACCCATGCTTAAGGAGAGAACACGAGAGTGAAGTCCCTCACTTTATTAAGTCACTCCTGCAACATTTTCTAGTCCACATTGGTAACTGAAGGTCCAAAAACTCTACAAGTTCAACTCAGATCAGAGTATAATTAATGCCTATTTATGGTTATCAGAACTGTGCTCTTTAAATATTCAGAGACGTATTTCCCTGTGGTGCTCTCTAGGATTACCTTAGAGCTCTCTAGGGTTACCTTATGACTTGTGGCTTGACGTTCAGATTTGTTGGGATTTCAGGCCCACAAGACAGCCTCTAAAAATTTCATGGTGAGATCCTCACCCCTGCTCTGGCTCCTTTATGACATATAAAAGGGCCAGAGTGGTATAAAGGGGCCCTCAAAGCCCCATATGCAGCTGGAGGAAGATTCCCTTGAAGTAGGAACTGAAGCAAACAGTCATAAGACTTCCACCCTTGGAGTGCCAGGATGGGGCGCTGTGGTCAGGAGGGACATGTCAGGGTTGTGGATGCTGCAGATAGTGCTACAGTCCATAGGGCATCCTGGGGAGGCTGCTGTAACTTACACAGACCTCCAGCTCTAAATTATGTCTAAATTAGTCTAAATAATGCTGGAGGCCTCTTTGGCCCAGGGAGCAGCCCAGGATCAGACGAGTGCAAAGGTGATTTAAAACTAACTTAGTCCACACCCTACTTCCCCTAGACTCTGAGTTCTGTTCTGTACTTCATAATGTAGGTGCAGCATGGCATCTCTAGGCTTTCAGTGGCTCCATAGCAGTAGCAACCACAGATCTGACATTCAAAATACGAGTGGGGAATAAAGTTTGGGCAGGCCATAAAGGTGACAGTTCATGAGTACCTGACATCTAGGGTGGTCCAGATCCATTTAAAGTAAGGGAGACGTTATTGGCCCAATTTAAAATTAAAGATTGTGTTTGCTGTTAGTCCCCCGTCACTGCCCCTTCCCCTCCACCCCCAATGGCAGAGAATCCTGGAGGAGGGGAAGACATTTCAGCCAAGAGGAAAATCACTGGCTTTTCTGGTAACCATTTTAGGTAGGCAGGTCTGATAACACTTTCCATGGGGAAGTCAAATAATCCTGTCATTTCCCACCACCCCCCCCCCTTTTTTTTTTAACAGCTGGTATCATAGAGATGATGTGTACCTTTTCATGACTTTTAGCTATTCCAAAGAGAGATTCTGTCACAGGATGAACACTTGATTTACTGCCTGCCAACAGAGACAGGCTAACAAAAAAATTCTTACATCAACCGCCTGAGATGTTTTTAAGGGTTTTAAGGGTTAAAATTTAAGGTTCTCTCTCCTCCTCTACTTCAAAACAACAAAATTGTGGTTTTTCACTAGAGTAAAGTTGCTGACCAACATCCTCTAGTGTAGCATAAGTTAATGAAAATGCCTTGCAGTTGGAAAGGTTTGTGAAGCAGAGGCAGAGCTATTGTTGTATATATCTGTCAGTAGAGACAAAAGAAATCTCATTTGTAGAAGAGAGAAAGGATCATCTCTATACTTTTGTGTCTGTCTGTCTGTCTAGGAAAAAAGACTAAATTATAGGTTAAAAAAACAATGTTTAATGAAGCACCAAAGTGAGTACAAAATAAAGATCATTCTGGTAGTGAGCTTCATTGACAGATAATGTCATTTTTGAAATACTGATTATACATGTCTGGTGATATGTTTCTCCTCTCTTACATTACTACCACAATCCACATGACTGACTAAGATTTCAGTTCTGCAAAACCTGGGTGCCTGAAATTTTGTAACAGAAACAAAAGAAGTACTAACTGAGCTGATCATATGATAATGCGGTTACTGTCATGCCAGACAAACCCATTTCAAGATAGACCTTTGAATTCTTTCTCCTTAGACCAGCTGAAAGGTTATTACTGAGAGTTATTGAGTACCTGATTCTCCCTTTGACTTCAATGGAAGTTACAGGCACTTGGGCAGTTCTCCAGATCAGTCCCTTAAAGGTGTGATGCACATGTTCCAGAAAAGGAGCTGTACTTGAACTAATTATACTGCTGTTAGAACAGTCCCCACGTCTGCTAAGATACTATGGTGATGTGCATGTGATTTGGATGGCTAGCTAGGTAAATTAGATAGATGGATTGATTGAGGAAGATTAGAGAGAACCACTCTTAGAACTTCAAAGGTGAAGTTCAAAATAAGCAAGGTGGAAGATCTGAAGTATACAGAAAGAATTATGATTCTTCTGATCCTGAAAGAAAGGAAGCAAAAAAATATCAACATCTGAGCTTGAAAAAGAAAAAGAGAGAAGAGGAAACTTGTCTTCAAAGTATCCAGAATAAAAGTGTTAGAGAATACCTGCTCTGCAGTAAATACCTACAGGAATTCTAACTGTATGTTGGTAAAGCACTATACTGTTCTTTATTATGTCCTTGTGATTTCCTGGGGAGAGGAGGAAGGGAAAAATGATAATGTTTGTGTTAAGAGGTTCGTGTGCCTGTAGGTCAATGTACTGCAACAGTAGCTCCTGCTGTCAAAGATTATTATCAAACAGAATAACAGAAACAAGGCATTGCCACAGTTTGGTTTGTGAAATTCTTCCACCTCCTAGTAGTATGTGTCCTCATCTATTTATGGACATTTCTTTCTTCCTTTGTGCAGTTTTCTGCCGTGTGTATATAACAGAACATTCCTATGTCAGCGTAAAAACTAAAGTATCCACTTCAGCTCAGGAGATACTGAAAATTATAGCAGAAAAAATCCAGCATGCACAGGAGGACCTGACTCTGGTTACCATCACATTCTCCGGGGGTAAATAATTTTCACTCATCTAACCTTTTACTGTATCTCATCTATAAAGAGATAGTTGAGATTTTCAAGTGCAAGGATGTAACTGTTCCAGTATGGGTCCACAGCTGGATGACCATAGTAACGATGAGCTGCCTACCAGAGCGTTGTTTCCATGACAACAGCTGATTCTTGGGTAGAGTAGGATATTTCATTTCCTCACCCGGATTGGAGTGCAAAGGACTTTCAGTGATTAGAAATGTTATAAGGTTTTCCACAGATAAGCCTCCTAGTTTCATATTTAAATGAACTTGGGAAGGTCTTGAGGTATGACTTGCCTTAAAATGAGGATGAATAGCATTGTGTGCTAGAGGGATAAGTTATGAATTTTTTGTAATGGGTGGATGAGGGAGGGGTAGAAAATGTGTAAAATGTAGCTATTTGGAGCAACCCAAGTAATATTTTCTCTGATTAAAGGCTGTTGGGATTATCCTAATTTGTAGCTTTTTTTTTCTTTCTTATTTTAGTTGTTCTTGCTTAACAAAGAAAGGTTTATTGTCTCTTTCAAGGGAGATCACACAAATCACAGGCTGAAACTATTGATCTATTTGACCTGCTTGGCCCCATCATTTCCTTTGGTGTCTATCAGATCTTAGGGAAGCTGTTTTGCTTATAGTTCAGGCCCTACCAAATTCACAGCCATGAAAAATGCGCCATGGACCATGAAATCTGGTCTTGTGTGCTTTTACTATGTCCTATATAGATTTCATGGGGGAGACCAATGTTTCTCAAACTGGGGGTCCTGACCCAAAAGGGAGTTGCAGGGGGTAATAGGGGTATTTTAGGGGTGTCACAGTATTGCCACCCTTACTTTTGCACTGCCTTCAGATCTGGGTATTTGGAGAGCGGTGGCTGTTCGCCGGCCACCCAGCTCTGAAGGCAGCGCCCTGCCAGCAGCAGTGCAGAGATAAGGGTGACAATACCATACCATACCACCCTTATTTCTGCACTGCTGCCTTCAGAGCTGGGCAGCTAGAGAGTGGTGGCTGCTGACTGAGGGCCAACTCTGAAGGCAGCAGCGGAGAAGTAAGGGTGGCAATATCATATCATGCCATCCTTCCTTCTGCGCTGCTGCTGGTGGCAGCTCTGCCTTCAGAGTTGGGCTCTTGGCCAGCAGCCACTGCTCTCCAGCTGCCCAGCTCTGAAGACAGTGCTGCTGCCATCAGCAGCACAGAAGTAAGGGTAGAAGTACTGCACCCGCCCCCTACAATAATCTTGCAACACCTTCCACACACTGCACAACAACTCCTCTATGGGTCAGGACCCCTACAATTACAACATGGTGAAATTTCAGATTTAAATATCTGAAATCATGAAATTTATGATTTTTAAAATCCTATGACCGTAAAATTGACCAAAATGGACTGTGAATTTGAGAGGGCCCTTCTTATAGTATCCCCTGTTACTCTGAGTGAATACAAAGATGGTGATTTAACTAGTTGCATAAAAATAAGAAGCTGGATCTACAAAAGAGGCTAATGAATAGATTTAAAATATATGAGCCAAGTCCTCAGCTGGCATAAATTGGCGTAGCTTCATTGAAGTTGAGGATCTGGTCCTATATGTACTCACCTAAAATGGATAAATACAGTAAATTATGGCACATTAATTTATCTCATTCAAAACATAACGTCAAAGTCTCCTCCCCCCATGCAGAACCCAAACAAACAAACTTTGTGCAGGGTACCCATGCAGGTGACGAGGGGATGGCATCCTGCCCCTGCAACCCAGAGCCTGCGTGAGCAGCCATGCTACCACATTTAAGTGGGAGTTTTGGCCAGCAGATCCACATAATTTCCAGACATATTTGTCATGCCCCTGCCTGTGCCCTAACGTGCCTGAAGTGCCTTCTTAGAACTGCAAAACAACAGTGGGTTCTGCTGCTTTTCAGGTCTTGTGCATCTGTGTAACTAGGAGGCAGGATTTGTTGCTAAATAATAATGGTGATAATTTCATTGCTAGCTTTGATAGCTAAAGAAAACCAGCAATTCATAAATAATGAAGCATTGTATTATCTAACAGCCTATATATGCTTGTTTCTAGAGAAAGCACTAAAATAAAAATCACTATTACTTGTCTGTTAAATTTCAAAAGGAATTAAAAACCAACAATAAGAGTGTCACTTTTCAGTAACATTTGTAAGCCACAAATTGTTACCTCTTCTCCTTGATCAGTGCTATCAAAACTAAAGTGTCCTGATTGTTATGTACTATCAGTAGTATGGTCTGTGCATAACTCCCAGGTATTTCCCTTTTTTGGTTGTTATAACATCTGCATGAGTTAGAGATCTGCTGCATCTTTTGTTTGTGTCAGCAATGTAAATGTTAAAGATGTAATATTATTAAACCACTTGATTAAATAAACTAGGAAGTTTTCATTCAAAATTATTTCAAAACTTTTTACTCCTTGTAAATAGTGGTTCAAATGTAAATGTATCATTTACTACTAAGGAGCTGAAAGCATTTGTGCAGATGTCACAGACCTGAATAATTCAGCTTCATGGACATCTTGCTTTGATTGTATTTACTGTACGCCACATAGATAGTGGTATCTCAAGCCTGGTGGATAAATGGGAACAGGTTGATTAAATCATTAAATACTATGTACAATACTTGGTTACAATTGCGAAAACAAATTTTCCTTTTGGCATTTGTTTGCATGTGGAACTTGGTTATTTACATATCCTATAGACTTCTATTCTGAGGCTTCTGACTTTTTTTAATATATATATTTTAAAGAAAAACATGAACTGCAACCAAATGACCTGGCTATCTCAAAATCTCTCGAGGCAACCAGTCGGATGTATGTCTACAGAAAAGATCTGACTGATACTTTGGTAAGACTGTATGATCTAAAGCTGTATAATGGTCGATTTGTCTGATTCTAAGTCTAAGCCAAGTAGTTTTTCAATTATAATGATACTTTCAATGTACAATTTATTTTTCCAATTTCCTTAATAAAACTTGTCTGGACTTATTTGCAGAAAGGCAGCTGTAGCATAAATAACTGCCAAAGTCTCTCTCTGTAATTTATTGAGCTAATTGTGCCTTTTAAAATAAATGTTCCTGAATTTGAGTGTCTTTACTAAAGAGCAGTGGAATTAGTTAATGTGTCAAATAGGCTTAAGCTTTTATACCCATTTAAAGGGTTTGGTCAATTCATTGACATTTGTTAAGAGAGAAAAATTAAAAGTCAAATAGTGCATGGTCCGTGTGCAGGAATGGAAATTGGGTGGCGATGGAGAGAGCCAATGTAAGGAGCCTTATTTCCTTGTGCCTCTCAGCCACTTTGTAGGGCCAATGCATAATAGTATTTTTCATGCTCTGCTAAGTTCAGCATCTGTTCCTCCCTAGGATGGCTACTGCACAAAAGAGGCTCATGTCTGCCAGGGGAAGTAGGCAGACCCACAGAGTGAACCCATGCTCCTAGGTGCAGTCCCTCTCAGTATCTCAATATCTCTTGGGGTGGTGCTACTATACACCACCTGCAGTGTAGACCAGCACCTGTCAGGCACAGTTAGGTCCTCAATAAATGAACTTTTCAACAATCTTTTGTTGATATTGTAACTATGTAGAAAAAGTGTATGAGTATTCCAACTGCTGTGGTACATTATCAGTTTAATTAGTCTTCATGAATTTGTCCTATGCAAGAGAAATGTCTAGTTGCATTTTATTGGATGAGTTGACATGCTGTTATCATCATGTATCTTCCACGTTGTTTGCAGACTGTTAGCCACCTTTAAAAAATGTTAATAGCAAAACGTCCCCAGCAGGCGATAAGCAATCTAGTTTAATTAGTTACAGAGTTTTGTGGCGGGTTTTAAATTTTATTTTGTATCTGTCAAAAAAAAAAGCACTAAAATGATGTCTCAACTGATCAAAATCAGCTTTCATCTGGGCAGATGACTTGTGCCAAATTTCAGACTGGTGACATAAAAATGAGAGAGAAACCTTTTTGAAAATCAGATTTACAATAGCAATGGCAAATGATCCTTAACTCCGGTGGTATTAATGAGTTCCACAGTAATTTTTCCACGCTCAGTAATTTTTGTGAATTAGGCCTCACAATTTTTTATTGCTGCCTGACAGTTGCATTCAAAATAAGCCATTTTTCATCACAAAATTGATGGTTTTATGTAACTTGTAAATGTGCATTCTGGGATGCAAGTGCATTATGTATATTCTGTACAGTAAATCTGGTCTGTTTCCTTACTGGAACTCACCATAACATTGTCTTTATTTTTAATACAAAACTTGCTGGAGCATTATTTCTGATAACAGGCCATAGTGAGTCTAAGGATTTTACTTTCATTACGCTGTCTGCCTGGTCAATGTTTTATAATCACGTTTTAGAGAGAGAGAGAGGGCCTAATGCAATAAGAAGACATTGATCACATTCTCCTGTTTGTTAAACAGGCTGTAACTCATTGAAGGTGAACAGTATGATGAAAAAATTAAGTGCACTCAGGGAAGATTACTTTCTCAGTGTTGGGCTTTTACTTCAGTGCAGTAGCTAATTCAGGGCTGAGCATCTGGGAATTGCTCAGGATCCTTTTGTTTCTGTCCATTGACTTAGAATCCATATGCTGAAAATGAGGAATCACGGCAAAGGTCTGTGAGAATTTTGGGAATTAACACCTGGGATCTTGCCTTAGAATTAACATACTTTGATTGGAGTCTCTTCAATTCAATTCATGAGGTAAGAAGCAGTAACTTTAGTGTTACTGTATCACTAATTGTCCAAGTTGTTGTGGGGTTTTTTAATCAAAGGTACAAACATGGGTAAAATAAGTCATCATTAGAAGTTAGAATATAGGCTACAAATGGGAAAAAGAATGCATCATTTAAAATTCAAGCTGAAAGGTCTACTCTGTCTTTCATGCAGAGGAAACTGATGCAACATCATATCATTGTCATGACTTTGCAGTGTTCTGATGTTGCATTATTATGTTTACGTTGTAACATAAGTATCAAGACATCACAGTGCATCAGTATCAGTGAGTGGTGAGAATATCACATAAGCCCCAGAAGATGTTTTGGCAACCTTTGATAGCCTGTAAATCTGTCCAGGAAAAATTATTGCATACAACTTCCCTATGTTGGGGCATCTTGTGTTTTCTTTGGTCATATGTGAAATTTTAAAATTGTATTATTTTATATCTGAAAATAGAAAAGTAAGAAAAGTCTGTCTTTTACAATTAGTAGTATTATTTCAGTAAACGTGACTTTCTGATTGAGATAATAAAAGCCATACAATATGGGGGGGGGGGGGAGGGGAAGGGGGAGGGAAAGTGTACACAGCCACATCTCCTCTGGAAGGGACTCCATTAATTTGTATCAAGTTATCACTTTAAGCACAATGTAACCTGTGATTTTAGAAAAGCCACTACATTGCAACCTAGTGTGGAGGATTTTAAACTGGATTCAGAGAGGGCAAGTGCCAAAAGTCCACAAGTAAGCATAAAAAAGGGATAGATGGCTGGCCGGGGGGGGGGGGGGGAAGAGTGGGTGAAGGAACATGTAAAATTACTATAGAATTATAGGTCTTATTATCTATCCCTTTCCTAATGATTCCCAACATTCTCTTAGCTTTTTTGACTGCAGCTGCACACTGAGTAGACCCCATTATTTTATATGTAGAGTTGGTATTATGCTTTCCAATGTGCATTACTTTGCATTTATCAACATTGAATTTCATCTGCCATTTTGCTGCCCAGTCATCCAGTTTTGTGAGATCTCTTTGTAACTCTTTGCAGTCTGCTTTGGATTTAACTATCTTGAGTAGTTTTGTATGCAAATTTCGCCATCTCACCTCCTTCCTGACCTCAAACCTTTTTGATGTCTATAGTGAAACACTTCCTCCCTTTTTTCCCCCTGCCTATCCTTCCTGAACAAGCTATATCCCTCTATACCTATATCCCAGGCATGAGACTTATCCCACCAAGTCTCTGTAATGCCAATTAAGTCATAATTTATGTCATGGACTAATATACAGGAAGAATTGGAAGTATTTCCCATACTCCTTGTATTTGTGTGTGTGTATGTGTGTATATATATATATATATATATATATATTAAGATGATGAGCAGATTCCCCTACTGAACATAAGAACGGCCATACTGGGTCAGACCAAAGGTCCATCTAGCCCAGTATCCTATCTTCCAATAGTGGCCAATACCAGGTGCTTCAGAGCGAATGAACAGAACAGGTAATCATCAAATGTTCCATCCCCTATTGCCAATTACCAGCTTCTGGCAAACAGAGGCTAGGGACATCATCCCTGCCTATCCTGGATAATAGCCATTGATGGACCTATCCTTCATGAATTTATCTAGTTCTTTTTGAACCCTGTTATAGTCTTGGCCTTCACAACATCCTCTGGCAAGGAGTTCCAGAGGTTGACTGTGAATTGCATAAAGGAATACTTCCTTTTGTTTGTTTTAAACCTGCTGCCTATTAATTTGATTTGGTGACCCCTAGTTCTTACGTTATGAGAAGGAGTACATAACACTTCCTTATTTACTTTTGCGACACCAGTCATGATTTTATAGACCTCTATTATATCCCCCCATAGTCATCTCTTTTTCAAGATGAAAAGTCCCAATCTTATAAATCTCTCCTCATATGGAAGCTGTTCCATACCCCTAATAGTTTTTGTTGCCCTTTTCTGTACATTTTCCAATTCCAATAGATCTTTTTTGAGATGGGGTGACCACATCTGCACACAGTATTCAAGATGTGGGTGTACCATGGATTTATATAGAGGCAATATGATATTTTCTGTCTTATGGTATAGCTTTAATTGGTCCTGTCTCAGTGCAGGGGGCTGGACTCGATGACTTCTCAGGGTCCCTTCCAGGCCTACATTTATGAGATTCTAAAATGGCACAATCACTTAAGGTCCACTCCAGTGCCCAATGTGCCTTTCCACTGACTTTAATGGGCATTGCAACGAACCCTCTAAAGCAGTGCTACTCAAAGTGGTGGTCCGTGGACTGGTGCCAGTTCGCGAGCCATTGGCTGCCGGTCTGCACACACATTGGAAAAAAAATTGCCAGCCCCCCACATCAGATAGCTTGAGAAGCACTGCTCTAAAGCACAGTCCTGAGTAATCCAGAAGTCTCATGGGAATGAGGTGGATGGAGGAAATAGGGCCAGTGCAACAGAAATGTCAAAATCAAAATAGTAGTGAATCATCAACTGAAAAGTGTGGTGCCCCATTGAGAATAAGAGGAAGAATGTGACATCTTCCATTGCCTTTCATCTTAGATCTGCTCTCTGAGTTTTCCTCTAAGTTCCATTTAGAAACTTAGAAGTTCTATTTAGAAACTTTAAAACTACAAATGGGTGAACTTGTTCAGATAAAAAAATAAGAGACTTCCCCTTGCTCCCTGAAGCATTCACTATTTTTAGAATCAAATCTGAAATGAATTTTTTTTAAGGTTCTGGGGAAGTTCAGATGTGGGTTTTTTAGATGCGCTAAAAATGATTAAATGTTGAGAGAGACAGACTATTCTTGTCCTATTTCCAGTTGTGACCAGAAGTAGAGCTGCAGCAAATGTCATAAAAACACTTTTATGGCAAGATTTCCAATCCACATGCAAATTCAAGAGGCTCTAAACTCCAAACCAGAACTTTGAACCATTTAAGATTAACTCATCACTGATTAAAATACCCCTTATAAATAGCAATGATTTCTTACCTAATCTATTTTTTTAAATATATTGAATTTTAGATCATTTTAGCTTTATTTACAGTTTTTAAAAGCCCTAATAATACAATAATTGTGTTCCAGCAAGAGCTGATATACTTCACCTTCAGCAGACAGGGCAGTGGTGAAAACACTGTGAATCTTAGTCTTCTGCTTCAAAGATGCAATGAAGTACAACTTTGGGTAGCCACAGAAATACTCCTCTGCAGCCAGCTCTGTAAACGTGTACAGCTAGTGAAAAAATTCATCAAGATTGCTGCCCAGTAAGTAACTAAAGTTGAAACTGGAATCCTTCAAACATCTTTTCATTTGTGGGGGAGGGAGACAAAGTGGTGAAAGGGAATTTGTTGTTTATTATCCCTTGTCTTTAAATGTTTAGTAAGTGTGATGTACGCATAAAATGGTCTATAAATAACAATATTTAAACACTGGCCAAACCCAGGCATAATGCAGCTGAATGCTGTACAAGTCTTCATATATGTATGGCTGTTCTTTGTATCAAACAATGATGTCATGGCCTCTTGTGTGTTCTCTTCTGGCTGTTTAGTTTGATCTGTGAAGATCAAAGTCGCAAGCAGATATCACATAGGAATGCGCAGGCTCCCACTAAAGACTTGGCATGACATTTGGCCACTTTTTCAGTCAGTTTTCCATTTGTCTTGCTCAAAGTGTTTACAACCTTTCTTGATAATTGCTCTCCATTCAAGTCTTCCTCTTCAGCTCAGCCAATGCACCTACAACATGACCTGCAAAATTCAAGCTATTTCATTGTCTTTTGATGAAACCACCAAACTCATTTGCAATGTTAACCTTAAGCCCATACCTCCAGAGATGAAAGACTACTCATACTGAGCTATTGCACAGTCTACTCCTCTTGAGTGCGCTTAATTTAACAAAATTGTTATATTATTTAGTTACTTACATTTGCCAAATTTTAACTGAGAATACTGGATGGGCCATTCCTGCTCCATTACTAGCCTTTATGGTATGCCTGTGGAACATAATACAAGTAAATACTGTACATGGAGAGTCCATTTTGCTTTAATCACACCTGTTTTAGCAACCAAGGGAATGAAGCTATTGAAACAAATGCAGCCATTCTCCTCACCTCTATCATACATTCGTATGTATGCAATATGTGAATATTCATGTTCATAGAAAATGTATAATATGTTCCCACATCTATCCCTTCACCGATTGACTTGATTTAGTTTGTTCCAAGAGAGGCAATTATATAGAGAAGGCCATTCTCTGCTGAACCAATGTCTTTGGTGAAGTGCATTCCATTAATCTAATATAATGTACTTAGAAATGCAATTTGTTTTGGTTTGCAAGTTTTGTGCTATCCAGCAATGCATTTATTTCCAGGCTTATCAATTACTAACTTTGTTCTTATTCTGTCTGAAAGGATTGATTTCATGTGGCTCACTGGCTTCCCCGGTAACACTTATTTGTATTCCTAGAGGAGTTCATTGCTGTTTCCCATGAACAGGGATATATATGCCCTCTAGAGTCAGACATTGCTATGTCTGAGTTAATTCCATCTCTTTTAGGGGAATGTGAAGTTAAAGTTGCAGAAACCAAATATGGTAACTGGCAATTAATTTTTTTAATATATAATGCATTTTATATTTGCATTACTGATGTGCTCATCATTGTAGTATCTAGGAACCAAAATACAGATGCAGATTTAGATAAGCTTGTAGTTCATTCAAATGCTGCTCTAATCAGAAAAGTGACTCTCAAAAAGCAGCATTATAGGGTTCCATTTTTCTTGTATCTAACTAACTCCCAGAACAAACTGGTACATGGGGAATGTTTGGGGTACAGTAGGGAGAGGAGTGGCTTGAGCTCAATGTGCTCAGGCTGCTCTAACTCTTACCAGGGCAGAGAATTAGAGAGCCATAACCAGCTCTCTGATTGCCCTCTGTTCCGCTGCTCCCAGATGCTGAATGTAGCAGAAAATCTGACCTAACATCTCCCTGAGCTCCAGCTGGCTCAATGTAGGGCCATAACTTAAATCCCTGTGTTTGGTGCTCTTACACTGCACTGCTGAGTTCCCTAGAAATACCCAAAATAGATGAACAGGAGAATTTTATTTTAATGTTGACAAATGCAAAAAGTAGAGAGAATGTTGTAAGAATATTGATTCCTACACTTTTAAAAATTATAAATTCTACCCAAAAATTAATGTTAACAAAAAGAAAGACGGAACCACTACTCTGGTTATACAGGAGAATTGTAGAAGCAATATTTAAGGAGAGTAGATGAAGTAAAGGGAATTATTGATCAGTTAGTCTAATATAGATGCCAAGTTATTTTCTTGAGGAAATAAATCTGTATGCACTTAGAAGTAATCCTCTTGATGAGAGAGAGAGGTAAGCATGCATTTGGAAAGAACAGATCATGACAATTGGATATCATTACAAGTTTGGTAAGCAAAATAGTACAGTGGACATAAACTCTGATTCAAAATTAATTAAAGTCAATGGAAGATTTGTAAAAACCAATAGCATGAGACATTTCCTGCCATGAAGAGTTTAAGGCCATTCTAAGGCCTGGATCATGCAAACACATAGGATATGTCTACACAACTATAACAGACTTGTTGGCCCAGCTTAGCTGACCCGGGCTCACAGGGTTCGGGCTGTGGGGGCTATAAAATTGCAGCATGTACATTCAGGTTCAGGTTGCAGCCAGAGCTGTGAGACCCCTAAGGGTATATTTACACTGCAATGTAAGTCCAGGGTTAGTAGACTTGAATTAGCAGGCTCCAGGTTTGTTAATCTAGGGCTTGAGTGTCTAACTCCAGGTTAGGAATTGTTGGGGGTCCAGTGTCTATACTGTTATGCAGGCCCAAGTCCAACCACCCATATCCCAGACTTCCTAGTTCCCTCCCAAAATGTGACCTCTCTAGCTCTTTGTGGTACAGTGTGTGAAATTCTCCACCAAACTTGACTGTTAGAGGACAAAAACAGTCTTCCTGTGGGATTGTGGAATACATTTGGCAGACTCCCAGAGCTCTAGTCCCTTTCAGTGGCCTTTACACTGCAAAGCAGTTGGACTTGAACCCTACTCTGGGTCCTGCCTTGACTCAGGCTCAGAACCTCCCCTCCTGTGTGGTCCTCCTACTACGCTGGGTCTGATCTCTGGGTTAGCATGACTGGTGTATACACGAAACGGGTTAATCTTGAGCCTGAATTCAAACCCTGAGTTTATATTACAATGTAGACATACCCTTAGGCACGTACCTAACTTTACTTAAATGAGTAATCCCATTGAAGACGGTGGGACTACTCATGTGATTAACATTAATTTAAGACAATCCCAGCATATCTAATTTTTATAGTTGAACTTCAGATTCAGTCTTGCTTGAGAAAGTGGAATGATACTGTTTGGATAGCATACTATAGTTTGTGATTACATATTTGCTAATGGGTTAAAAGTAAATAGGGAATAATCATATATAGTAAACATGAAATTAGAGAGAGGTATCCAGCAGAATTTCACAGTTATCAGTAGTAGGGACCAGTAGTAACTAATAATTAATCTAGAGGGATATGTAAATTGAACATTTGCAGACAATAACAAATTGAGGGACTACAAATACATTGGAGGGTAGAGAGAAAATACAGAATGACCTAAAGAGTTTACTGTTATGTGCAAACAACAATAAGGAGAGATTTAATTTAGATAAATGCAGAGTAATACAACTAGGGAATACTAATACAAACCAAAGAAATATACAA
This sequence comes from Dermochelys coriacea, assembly GCF_009764565.3. Taxonomy (NCBI): domain Eukaryota; kingdom Metazoa; phylum Chordata; order Testudines; family Dermochelyidae; genus Dermochelys; species Dermochelys coriacea. The sequence goes on from NC_050069.1 coordinate 211,212,894, forward strand.
GAGATTGGTTAAAGCAGCATTGTGGAGGAGGTCCTTGTGTGATAATAGATGACAAATTAAAGACAAGGTCAAGGTGTGATGTTGCAAAAAATAAATCTTATACAGAATTTGTATTTATAGAGGAGTAGCACATGAGAAAATAGAAAAGTAAAGGTAGAAACGGCCCTCACCCCATATATATGCATTTCATTGGTAAGGCCAGAATTCAAGTACTGTGTACAGTTTTCCAATATTTTCTGGGGGGGAGTGGGGAATTGATAAATTATGATAAAGAAGGATGACAAAAATGAAAAAAAGGATTGCAGGCCTTGACTGTGAAGAGAAACGAAGAGAAATGAATATGTATAACTACAGAAAAGATGATAAAGGAGGGTGAAAATATTTGTATAACAACACAATAGAGGGCAAGGAAGCATTCTGTAGGGTAAAGGACTAGTAATCGTTTCAGTTTAGAGGACAGTCTTGTAATAGTGCAGGAAAGTTGGACTTGATAACCTGGGATATTTTTCCATCCCAATTATCTATTATTCTCTGAGGACAGGAAATCAGAGTGTAATGTCCATTTTCTAAAAAAATATTATTATTCTACAGCTGCAAAGCCCAAAGAAACCTGAACTCATTCTTTGCCATTGTTATGGGTCTAAACACTGCATCTGTCAGCCGGCTGTCTCAAACCTGGGAGGTAAGCCATGTCTTTGTATCTTTTCAGTCATGTCAAAACTATATTTTGCACAAGTTTTTGATGATGATTTTTTTTTTAAGATACTAGCTCTACATACTGAAATCAAGTGTGAGGAAAATGGTGGTGGTGGGAAGTGTCAGTATATAGATGTCTACATTACCTGTAAATGCAGACTACCTGAGAATGCTAGTGGATCTAAATTTATTCTTGCAGAAGTTTTAAATAAGGACAAAGCAAAGAGAGGTATCCAAGATCAGATGAGTTACCCATAAAGGTCCAGAAATTATTAGTAGTACAGTTTTGAACTATGGTGGAGAAGACTAGTTAAATTTAAGTAAGGAATGGATTCCAAAGAAACAGAATCATTATATATGGAAGAGTTTCATTTAAAATTTTACAAAATAAAAAGATACCCCCATAAGGGTAACCCTTGATTAAACTCTTGCCCAGCTGTTTATTTTAGCAACAAGTTTAGGAAATGGGACATGAATAAGTAACATATTTAAAAACCTAGATTAATGGTTAAAGAAGCTACAAGTTGCCAAACAGAGGAGGGGATATTAAGAGGGGGATTCCACTGGGATCTGTGTTTATACTGCTGCTGTTTCCATCAAAATAAATTACTGAGTGGTAATACCAGTAAACTAATTATATTTTCTGATTACCCAAAATCAGGGAAGTGTTGACTGGTATTACAGAATAAACCACAAGCAGGCGATAATCCAAAGGATTTGAATCTGTAATGCAAACAAGAATACAGTGCCTGCAATGGACACTATGAAAAATACCCTCAAGTACAACCAGCAGAATTCAAACAGCAGAAAGGGGCTTATACTCAGCCATATTAAGAGTGAAGTCATCCCCTCCCATACAAAATAACATGGAAAGAAAAATGAACTGTATATGTCAATGACTAATGCTGTGGGGCAACAAGAGCCAATAATTCCCAGTATGGGGAGGAGCTTGTGGGAACCCAGAAAGGCAAAGGGTAGGAACCAGTAAATGATTGGATGGCTCAAAATCTTCAGAGAAATCTGCAAATCTTGGGGCATCTGCACAGGAAGCGAGCCCCTCTGCATTACTTCCTAAACCACCCTCCCCACCAGCAGTGCTGCTCACTCAGGAGCTAAACTACCATTGCCTACCTGTTGGGGCCTGCTTTCATCCCACTCTTTGAGGGGTAAGGTAAAAAGGTGTGGACTGGGAGAAAATACTGTAGAAAAGGTACCCTGCATATCTACTCTGGAGCAGCGGAACTGCAGCAGTTTTGCTGCTTTGGGAATGTGTTCTGTGCCTCTGATATATTTCAGCCTCTAAGAATAAAATGTATTGTTTATCTGAACACGTACAGTACTTATTAGTGGATCAGCAATGGCTAAGGTGTCTGTCTTATACACTCTGTGTGTGCATGTGAATAAATATAATAAAATACACACACACAGTTTTTTTTCCTTTTTGAAATGTGTGTAGCTACAGTTGTTTGCCTGGCATTCTTTAAATTGGCAAAATTTTACTACAGAAAAATTTCAAAATCCAAAAACTTGTATGCATCAGTAATTTGAATTCTAGGAAATAGAGAGCAATGCTTATAAATTAATCACAATTACTTATCCGTGCAAATTAAGTCACCTAAGTTCAAGCAGCCAGTTATACACCAACCTATGCTGAATATGCACTTGCATTTTTAAATAGATGGCTGCCTTCCCAGGCATGCCCTACTATCTTTGTGCTCACTATAGTGTGTTTTAAGGCATCTAACTTCCTCTGGTTGAAGATATTAAAATCTGTGCAAGTGCAATTCCACATGCAGTTCTTTTAGGTGTGCAGTTGCTACTGTTTTAATCATACAGCAAAGGTACATTTTTTAAAAATTGAGGGTATAATCCTGCAAAATTTGCTCATGTGAGTAGTCTCAGTGGGCCTGATTCTCCTCCCAGTTACATCAGTGTATATCAGGAGTAACTGAGCTTAGTGTGAGACAAGAATCTGCCCATTGATTTGTAGGATTGGAACCTGAGCCCACATTTCAGGAAAAGAGTTAGGAGATTATTGAAATGGCATCTGAATTATTGAATATTTAAATTGTCAGCCTATTGTTGTTTCCATATTCACAAATGTATTAAGACAAATGGGGCAGACATGGAAGTTAGAGAGGAAGATGAAAACAGATGTTCAGAAGCAATTTTCATAAGAATCATGACTGTGTCGAATCTCAAAAGGCAAGACTGCTAAATCTAATAGACTGGTATAGCGCTAAACATTATTCATAGCTGCAGATTTTAGTACTGGGAAAAGAATGATAACTGACTGAGGAAGTGGCTTGGTGCTATTTGACACTTTACACATGACAGACAATCTCAGAAAGAAAAACTGTATTTTTCTGCATATTTGATTTCTTTAGTCCCATTTCCTTTTTTCCCCCCCACCTCAGAAAATCCCTGGGAAGTTTAAGAAACTCTTCACTGAACTTGAAAGTTTGACAGTAAGTACTGTGCTAGTGCTAGAAAAAATTAGCTCCCCAGTTGTCCCCCCTCTAACTTATTTCTTGTGGAACTGACTGCCATTGTCTAAAATTGAGATTGCCTTTCTCTGATCATGATTTGCCACAGACCGCACACATCTCAATAGTGTGCAGTGGTCTCAAAAAAGAGTAAATAAACTCATTCTCATGGACTTGGCACAGGGGGGAAATAAAGACCCAAAGTCTGTGCTTGGCTTTCCTGGTGTAAATCTGGAAGTAATTCCATTGCCATGGTAGCTGATCACCATTCCCTTGCTACCCAACAAAAGATTTCAGAATCTGTCATTTATTTTTTGTAATAAGAATCTGTAGAAAGAGAGAATAGGCATGAAAAAGCGGGGTGGGGGGAAGGGGAAGGAAGGAATCAAAAGTTTAGAGCCAGACTTTGCCTCCCTTACTTCTGTTGTGAGATACTCTTCAGCATGAGTATTTCCTTTGCCTTTCCTGAGGCTAGCAAGGTTACCACTGAATTGAGTAAGAATGGCAAAATCTGTACCTTAATGATAGTTTCATTTTTACATAATTATCACAATTGGAATTCTTATACAATAATTACATGTCCTCAAGTTAGAAATGTTTATAAATATAAATTTAATAGTATGTACTATTTTAGAGTTTTAGAATTGCAGTACTTACATTTCATACAACCGCTCAGCTGCCTTCAATTATTTTGTTCTTTAAGATATCTGATATGTGTTGTATTGTTTAATGAGTTAATTTTTCACTGGAAAAATGGCACTTGTTAGAACCGATTCTGTTTGATATTAAAATGATGAGATTAGAGATTATGTGGGAAAATTACAGAACAGTCAAATGGTGAATTTCTCATATAGCTATCTCCTATTTTAGAACCATTTCATGTACAGGAATATAATCATTTCTATTTCCTTCGTTGTTTACATTTCCTATTCAGTTTAGTAAGTCACCTCTCCTAGGAAACCTTTATCTACCTCATTTCCCAAAGAACCTTTTATATCTAAATCACGTTCAGTTCAGAAGCCTATAATGGATTTAGAATTGCTCTTTTTATAACCTATTGATTTTTCTCTTTTATTACTAAAATGATTTTGCAGGACCCTTCTCTGAATCACAAAGCCTACAGAGATGCATTCAAGAAAATGAAGTCTCCGAAAATTCCTTTCATGCCCTTACTTCTGAAAGGTAATGTTAAATCTTATCTGCCCTTTTTTGCCATGTAATTCCATCTACAGAAATGTGTAGTGGTTAGTTACTGTAAGTGTAAGGTGATTTTTCCCACATGTTTTTTCACAAGTATAGATATAATATGTATGAGACTTCAGTAGCACTTGCTTTGGATAATAAACAGTTGCCTTTTAAAAAATAGGTAAGAATCACATTTTTTTTCAACTGCTTTGAAACTTTAGAGCCTTCCCACTCACCTACTGATAATACAGTCCCTCTGAGCTGTGAGTGTGAAACCTTAGGTCTGGGGAAAATAACTTGTGTATCTCTTGAGTGGCACCACCTGGCTGTGGATGATGCATGAAAACAACATTGATGGGTACCAAAGGGAGAAAAGTCAAACCTTACTCAGCCAGAGGAGAGGTTACGGATTGTTTTAATGGATATTGAACTGGATTTAATTGAGATCAAAATCTCTCCCATTTATCTATCAAACATACATGGTGTTTATGAATGGGGAGGATTTGGGAGTGAACCCCTTGCACCCTGTGAATTCTGAGAAAGACAATGAACAACTATTCAACATAGTTAAGTAGCCAATTAAGTGGCAGGTATTTCAAGTATCCTATCATCTTGGATTAATTTATTATTAATCATCTTGTCTTTGATCATGACAAATTCATTTGATGTCCCTGTATTCCAGAAGTGTTCTCTTTAATACATTCATTAAAACCAGGTTACAGTTGCATACATGTAAAATGTTTTCAAGGGAAAATTCTCCAAACAGGCTAAAAATGTCTGGGAGTTACCAGGTCCCTAGTCATCTGAAGGGTTTGTGTATATATACTGGAGAATTTTAGTTTTGTTGTCATGATATTTTAATGGATGACAAGATGGAAGTTCTTAAACAGAGAGGGTAAAAACAAACAATCAAACAAATCCACCAAACACCAAGCAGTCCATTCTCTGCTTACTCTCTGCATTCTGATGTTGCCTCAGTATATTGATGTTTGCACAGCAATACAGCATTGTATATAAGACCATGTACATAAAACCATGTATGCAACCAGCATTGCCATTACCTATTCTTACATCTCTAAGATGCATGGGGATACCAGGAATACCTTACAAAATCTTACCAGAATCCCCACAAATAATAGAGTGCTATTTTAAGGGACATTGTCATGGTTGATAGTCCAAATGAGTTCTATATTGCCTTCTTTGTTTCTTCCCCTCTTTCAATCCATGTAATTATTTGTATGCAAACCTAGATGCTTTAGTGCTGTTTGTTAATGCAAATTAAAAAAAGTCAATAGCCTAGAAATAATGAGCAACCCCACCAAAATATTCAAAGCACAAGACGTGGTAGTAATAGGGGACTTGAAGTACCCAGACATCTGTTGGAAGAGTAATACAGCAAAACACAAAATGTCCAATAAGTTCTTTGAATGTATTGGTGACATCTTTTCCTTTCAGAAGAGGAAGTAACAAGGGGGAGAGCCATTTTAGACTTTATTCTGTCTACCTGGGATGAATTGGTTGTGAATCTGAAGGTTGAACGGAATTTGGGTGAAAGAGAATCATTAAATCTATCATTTCGTGATCAAAGGAAAGTAAGGAGTGAAAACAGCAGAATAAGTACATTGGACTTAGTCTGCTTTTTTTTTAACAAACTCAGAGGAGGAAGGTTATGTCCTATGGGAAGACAATCTAAGGGGAAAAGGAGTTCAGTAGAGCTGATAGTTTAATGAATTAAAATTGCAATAAAAACTGTCCAAAGGCAGAGAAAAGATAGAAAGAATAGTAAGAGGCTAATATGGCTTCATCAGGAGCTCATTAATGAGCTGAAAATCAAAAAAGAAATCCTACAGTAAGTGGAAATATGGACAAATTTCTAAGAAGGAGTACAAAAGAAAGCACAAGTATGCAGGGACAAAATCAAAAACGCTAAGACGCAAAATGGTTACAAGTAGCAGGAGACATACAAGGCAATAAGAACAGGTTCTATAGGTACGTTAGGAGTAAGAGAAAAGTCAAAAGAAGGCTTAAGTTCTCTATTTAGTGGAGAAGGAGAACTAATAACAGATGACCTCAAGAAGACTGAGGTGTTTAGTGCCTATTTTGCTTCAGTGTTCAATAAAAAGGTTAATTGTGACCAGTTGCTTACCACAGTTATTATTAAGGATAAGATTATGTCACAGAAGTCATGGATGCTGTGACTTACGAAGACCTCTGTGACATTTTCTGCTTCAGCCCCGGGGTGGTGGGGCTGCAGCTGGCGGGGGGCAGTCGCAGCTGTCAGCCGCTGAGGGCGGCAAGTGCTGGAAACCCTCCCCCCCGCAGTGGGGCTCAGGGTCTGGCCCTCTCCCCCCCATCAGCCCCATTTTGTCACAGTTATTTTTAGCAAGGGTACTTAGGGAACTAGCTGAAGCAATCTCAAAACCATTAATGATTATCTCCAGGAACTCATGAAGGATGGGTGAGGTCCCAGTGGACTAGGAAAGAGCAACCATAACACCTATTGTTAAAAGGGGGAGAAAAAGGACCTGGAGAATTATAGTCAGCAAATCTTTGATACCTGGAAAGATACTGGAACAAATTTTTAAACAATCAATTTGTAAGTACCTAGAGGAGAATAGGGTGATAAGTAATAGCCAACATAGATTTGTCAAGAACAAATTATGACAGACCAACCTCATTTCCATCTTTGACTGGGTTACTGGCTTAATGGAGGGGTAAAGCTGTACATGTGATATATCTTGATTTTAGTAAGGCTTTTGACACAGTCCCAAATGATAGTCTCTTGAGCAAACTAGGGAGATGTGGTCTAAATGAAATTACTATAAGGTGAGTGCACAATTGTTTGAAAGACTGTACTCAAAGAATAGATATCAATGGTTTGCTGTCACACTGGGAGAGCGTATCCAGTGGGGTCCCGCAGGGGTTTGTCCTTGATTGATACTATTCAATATTTTCTTTAATGACTTGGATAATGAAGTGGAGAGTAGGCTTCTAAAATCTGCATATGAAACCAAGTCAGGAGGAGTTGCTAGCATTTTGAAGAACAGGATTAGAATTCAAAACAACCTTTATAATTTGGAAAATTCGACTGAAATCAACAAGATGAAATTTAGTAAAGATGATTGCAAAGTACTTCACTTCAGAAGAAAAAATCAGATGCAGAACTACAAAATGGGGAATAACTGTCTCGGCAGTAATACTGCTAAAAAGGATCTGGGTGCTCTAGTGGATCACAAATTGCATATGAGTCAATAATGTGAGGCAGTTGCAAAAAAAGCTAATATAATAATGGATGTATTAATGGAAGTGAGGCCTCAGATGGAGTACAGTGTACAGTTTCTGGGCACCACACTTAAGGTTTAACATACCTGACCTATGAGGAAAGATTAAATAAAACTGAGCATGTTTAATGTTGAGAAAAGAAGTCTGAGGGGGAGGACCTGATAACAATCTTCAAATATGGTTAGGGCAGTTTTAAAGTGGACTTTGAGCAATTGTTCTCCATGTCCACCGAAGGTAGGACAAGAATGAATGGGTTTAATCTGCAGCGAGGAAGATTTAGGTCGATATTAGGAAAAATTTTCTAACTATAAGGATAGTTAAGTACTGGAATAGGCATCCCAGGGAGGTTGTGGAATCCCCGTTAATGATGGTTTTTAAGAACAGGTTAGACAAGCTCCTGTCAGGGATGGGCTAGATCAGGGGTCGGCAACCTTTCAAAAGTGGTGTGCCGAGTCTTCATTTATTCACTCTCATTTAAGGTTTCGCATGCCAGTAATACATTTTAATGTTTTTAGAAGGTCTCTTTCAATAAGTCTGTAATATATAATGAAACTATTGTTGTATGTAAAGTAAATACGGGTTTTAAAATGTTTAAGAAACTTCATTTACAATTAAATTAAAATGCAGCGCCCCCTGGACCGGTGGCCAGGACCCGGGCAGTGTGAGTGTCACTGAAAATCAGCTCGCGTGCCACAGGTTGCCTACCCCTGGGCTAGATGATCTAGGTATATTTGCTCCTGCCTCAGCACAGGGAGGCTGGCACAGATGACCTCTCAAGGTCCCTTCCAGCCCTACATTTCTGTGCTTCTATGAATAGCAAAGTAATGTACTCAGATAAAGAGGAACAAAAACAATAAGGGGAGGAAGCAGATTTAAGTCTGAATAGGTAAGAAAAGCAATAAGAATGTTTTCTCATTCTAATTATGAAAAATACCTTGACAGAGTCCCTTTTACATTAATTGAATTTAAACACTGGGCCTTGTTACTGCACAGATATAGTTTTTGAAAATCTGGCTGATTTTTCAAATATTTTATAAAATCCAGTGTTTCACCCTTACAACGTGACTCAGATGCAATTTTCTGCTCTATTGAATTTATGTAGGCTCTTAGCTGTTGGCAGCAAAGCTGTGTAGTCTTCACAGAACAAGTACAGAATTGAACTCTCCTGGCTTTTCTGCTTTCAGTGCAAAGCCTCTCTTCGTTAGCACTGACATAATCTATTTTTTTCTTTTTTCTGTGATCATAAATTTATGTAGCCATTTAGGGATGCTTGATCCTCATGAAGGTGTGCAGTAAGTGCAAGTACGAGGGGAGAGAAAAAGGTTTTTCTTTAGACGTTCTTTCTCCTGCATGTGAGAAGTAGTCAGAATTGCAGTCCATGCATACAGGAACTGCTCCCTCTTTACTCCCTTGGGAGTGCAGTGTACCCCAGGGCAGACAGGGAGTTGACGAGGGCCATGTCCCACTCACCTCCTTCTCACTGGCCCATTGAGTGGGAGCAGCATGCAGAGGGGAGCAGCCTGCACAACATGAATGAGTGCAGTAGTAGGTGTGCTTGTCCTACTCGCTAAGAAATTCAGGCAGGCACCCTGCTTCCCTGAGGCAGAAATCATCCTAGTGCTCCCCTTGGGGTGGGCAGGTCACTAACACAGGGTGCTCTGCCTTATAAATTCTAGCTCAGAATTTTTTCCCAGCATATAAAGCAGTTAGAATTTCCATTATAAGTAATTACAAAATCCCCTTCAGGCTGATACCTGAGAGTGAGTTTTTTAAACAAAAGGAAGTAAATCAATTTGACTGTTTTTATGTTCTGGGATTGTCAAAAAGAAAGATGTTCATTGTTTCAGCTGCAGATTTGCAATCCTATAATCTAATTGCATTGGGACTGAGGTTCTCCACCTACACTGGTGGAGGGGACCAAATAGGGCAGAACAGGGATGGGTGGTTCAGATACCACAATAGTGAGCCATGGTACATAATGGCAGGCAAATTGGTTTGTTGTCCTTTTGCATGGGATCTCACAGCATTCCATGGAAAGATACATACAACGCAATTACTGAGGGCTATTTGTCAATTGGAAAACATGGCCATTACCTTCGGAGTGTTTTCGTGACATCCCATCATCTTACTAAAATGGTGCCACAAAAACATCTTATCACTGCAGGCACCAATATGTATGTTTCTGAGGTAGAGGCTCTTCAAGATCAAACCAGCAGTTCTACTATATGGTCTTGCGACTGCTATTGTCTCTCCTTTTTGTCTGAAGTTATGGTTTCATTGTGAATTTAACTTAGCAACAGTTGTGTTGCCTCTTTCCTGCCTTTTATATACTGCCTGCAGTTTGCATACTGGTGCCAAGTATAGCCGGATTTACACCTTATGTGCCCCTAGGCACAGCACCTTCAGCGGCTCTCCTGCCTACAGCTGGCCTTCGTGTTTTCCATAAAAAATGAAATGAAAAGAAATATTAAGTGGTAATTTAAATATTTATTCAATACAATACCAAAAAAATACATATCATTAAAACATAACCCACTTTTAACTTTTAGGCACCCCCTAGAATGCTGGTGCCCCTAGGAATGTGGCTACTTTGCCTAATTGGAAATCTGCCCTGAGTGTAGTCCTGTACCTCCCTCTGACGTCTTTTTTTTTTTTTTTTTCCATTAAAAACTCTCCCTGGTACTGCCTTGTGGAACCAGAAATAACTGTTTTACTGCCAAAGAGCTAAATCTTGGTATTTGCTGCAAGGTGATTTTTGGCTTAATGAATTGGATTTAATGTTTGTCTGTCTCTTTGTGTGCCCATAGCTGTAGTAGATTTCCATAGTAATCAGGTGTGTGGGGGTGGAGGGTGTTGCAGAACTACGTACAGAAAACAGTTGTCTCTACAACTTTTTTGGTCCCTCCTCCTGAAGAGAATTTATTCAGCAGAATTCTGTGTTCATGGATCTACCACAGCCCTGCCTCAACCACTCTAAAATCTCTAGCTGCACAGATAGATTCACCGTGTGCAGGGAGGGAGGGTGGAACCCATGCATTGACAATTACTGTGCTCCCCTTCCCATCATCAACCACTGTACTTTTCATTTGAGCCCTCGATAGCACAGTGTATCATCTGTCTTGTTTGATAGAAAGAGTGTTATTTGGAAGTCCCTAGATTATGTTTAGTGAGTAACAAATTCACATTCTATACTTGAAATTTCCCTCGATTAATGTTGCCATAAAGGTGTACATTTTCTGTTGTTTTTAATGAAAGAACAGTGATAGTTGTTTGTGCCCTGTAAGTAACACAAACATGAGACATTGTAGCAATGCTTATGAGACTGTTTTGTTCCTTATTTTGTTACTCCTTTGTCAACATTCCATTCCTTTGTATCTAAAACAAGTGAACAAATGCCATGACATTTAATAATATAGTATCTCTTTTTAAACTTTGTAGATGTAACGTTCATCCATGAAGGAAATAAAACTTTTCTGGATAACCTTGTTAATTTTGAAAAGCTGGTATGTACATTTTATCTTTTACAATTCCTCTTTTTTGTGGGGAAGTCCATCTCTCTCTCTCTCTCCTCCCCACCTCTTGTGTTAAATGTATCATGCTGTGGTAACCAAGCACAGTATCTCTCAGCCTGTTCAGTTCTCTCCATGAGCTTCACCAGCTCCATCACAGCATCATATTTATCCTTGATAAACGGATTTGTTTATCAAACGGTTTGTCTAAATGGTGGGGTAAAGTGCACTAGGGAACCTTTATGCACACCAGCAGGGTCTAAATGGACCAACTAATGCACAACACATTAGTGTGCTTTACAAATTACACACCTGTAGTGTGCATTGCCCCACGATCTAAACAAGCGTAAGTTCTCAAACTGTTGCCTCTTCTCCCTTCTCAGCCTCTTCTCGGAGTTTAGTTTCCCTTTCCCTACCCTCCCACCCCCCGCCAAGGTACGCAGCAGCAGGTTACCCCAATTTAACAGTCATCACTAATTCCAGTTATTTTAAATGAAAGTAACTTTATGTTTAGGTAGGAGCTAAAGAGGAAGAATATACACAATAAAAGCTAAATATTAATACAGCTAAACTAATCTTTATGTAGAGGGTAGTGCATTAGGCTTTTAGCTTAGGGCAGATCTACAGTAGAAACTTTTGCTGGTATAGTAATGTCATCCGATGAAGTGAGCTGTAGCTCACGAAAGCTTATGCTCAAATAAATTTGTTAGTCTCTAAAGTGCCACAAGTACTCCTTTTCTTTTTGCGAATACAGACTAACACGGCTGCTACTCTGAAACCTGTCAGTTAGGAGTGTGATTCTTTACAACATCTCTGTATCAGCAAAAACCTTAGTGTAGACACAATTATATTGGCGGGAAAAGTGCTTTTGCTAGAATAGCTTATTTTATTTGAGAGACTGGTGTAAGTTATACCAGAAAAAGCACACTCTTGCCAGTAGAGGAGTACTTGTGGCACCTTAGAGACTAACAAATTTATTAGAGCATAAGCTTTCGTGAGCTACAGCTCACTAGCTCACAAAAGCTTATGCTCTAATAAATTTGTTAGTCTCTAAGGTGCCACAAGTATTCCTTTTCTTTTTGCGAATACAGACTAACACGGCTGCTACTCTGAAACCTCTCTTGCCAGTATATGAGTGTATAAGATGTGTATGCTCTAGGAGGGTTTGCTGGAATAGCTATATTGGCAAACCTTTTCTAGAGCAGATTAGGCCTTAGTTACATTAGTATGGTTAAGCATGATACAAAGTCTACACATTGGAGTTTCATGTTTCAGCAAAATATCATCAGGCTTGTCCACCCTTTAGGTATGCGATATGTGTCAAAAGGTGATGAGGCGTATCTCTCCTCCTGATCTTAATCTTTTTCTCTCTTTGTTGTGGAAATGACTAATTTACTCTATTCAGTACCTATTGTTTGAGTAAACAGAGAGAACAATTCATTTCTCCCTGTTTCATCCCAGGGTAACTTTGTAATCTAGGTGGTCCCTTCTTTGTATGTTCAATTTGATTCTTGTACCTTTTCTTGTTGCAGTGCTTCGAAGAACACTGATTTGCATTTAATAAAAGGTTTTCTTGTGTCAAGTCCATTAACTGTTTGACCTTTAGGTGTTTGCATTATAAATTTAGTAGCATGTTCTTCCTCAATCACTCTCACAAGTATGTCTCATTAAGATGTAAATTGAACTAGTCCTTGATGCACACTGATTTTAGTAAACATCCGTTACAGGCCTATATATTAATTTATTGGAGACAGAGGGTCTGATTCCAACTCAGTCTTAATCAGGCCTTTTGTTTTTTTTGTAATCACATGTAATCCTTGGATACAGTAGACTTGTTTTGTAAAGTTTCTTACCACTGCTGTCACCATAGCAGCTCTACCAGTAGAAGCTCCAAGGGATTAGGCTGGTTCCAGTGAACTCAGTGGGGCCAGGATTTTGTCCCTAGTGAAGGCTGTTATCAACAGCCAGCAGAATTTCAACCACCATGTCATCTAGACTTGCTGTGAGAAGGGTCAAACAACATGGTTGTTAAATCTGCCTGCAGCCCTGTGTGCATGAGTGCTCCCACCAATGGTAGCAAGGGTGAGAACTCTTAAGATAAAGATGTAATGTAGACCCACCCCATATAAGTATTATTCTAGTTCATTTGGATGTTTAAGTATTTGATTTGTTGGTATGGAATTAGCAAGAAGTATGTCAATCATCTCACTTTGTGATGTATTCCTTTCCCCTCTTTTCTTGCCCAATGCCCTTGTAGAGTGTAAACCTCATCAGCACATAGAAGGTATTTTCCTCTGTTTGTATTATGCCTAGCGTATTCTGGGCACTCCTGCAAAATAAATAATTAACAATATTCTCATTGACTTCAGTTGATTCAAGATCAAGCCACTAAACTGCACCTGCAAATAACTAAGTTCAAAATTGTACTTGAAATTGATCTTGCCCAAAAAAAAAAAAGAGAGAGAGAGAGAGATGAAAATCTTCTGTAGGGAAGCAGTACACCTACCATCACAGCTGTACTGGAATTTTCCTTATGTGAAAGCATCTTTGCTTTGAAATTCATATCTCCATTAGATTCTGGATTTTCAAATATTTATTTCCTGCACTCAATGTGATATGAATACAATGAATCAAAAGCTTGTTCAAAATGCAAAGAAATAAATTCACTAAGAGAAGAAAAGCTGTAAGCTGTTGAGTCAATTAGGAAAGTATATAGACCAGACTTAGCAAAAGCTAGGGGGATTGCACTTTTTAATTTAACTTTCTGTTTTGTAAGATCTAGATTACAATTTTTAGGCCAATATTTATTGTGTCCCTTGCCTTAACATGAGAATTGCAAATGAAAAAAGAATAAATGGATGGAATAAGGTCTAAATTAGGGTTACAGTATTTCATTTTCCCAAAAAAAAGGACAGTACTAGAGAGAAGAGGAAGGATGGGATGGGATGGGAAGGGGTGTGTGTATGTATGGGATGGGGTGAGCAGGCATACCTGTGACAAGCATATTCACTGAAGGTGGAGGACAGTGTCACTCCTTGTCACAGTGGCAGGGCAGCTGGCACAAGTCCAGGACACAGTGATAGCCATCAGTCAGTGCCTCCCTGCAGGACCCCTTCCCCAGAGCTGAGAGCCAAGGCCTGAATGGGTGGAATCCAGCAGCTGTGGCTTGTAGAGGAACAGACCAATCAAATACAGATTCAGGGAGGGACCAATCTGGAAACGGACCAAATAGGGCTCTTTCTGAACTGCATCTTGCCTGCTCTACAAAAACCCAGGACATTTCCTGAAATTTGAAACCTCCGCCCGGACAGAGAAAAGAGGTTCAAAAAAGAGGTTATATCGATATGGTAACCCTAGTCTAAATGTTGCCATAGTACTGTAAGTATCTTCATGTTTTTTGCTGACATCTTTTGCTGAAAGATAGCTTCTTTCATTATTCCTCTATCAATCACAACCACCGTCTGTATATCTCTTGTAGTAATAACATGTCTCGGCCACCACTGCTAATTTAATGCATAATCCTGTAAACTCTAACACATCAGTATTTATCATCTTACAGGCAGTCCCTTTGTGGACTAGTAGTAAGAACTATACACGTAATGTAAATAACTGTTTTCAGGATCATGCCCAAAAATATCTGTGGGACTTCTGAGCATACTGATGAGCTGGATTGCCATAAAGAGTGGAATTATTGCTAATGATCATGTGCTAAGAATGGTTGCCAGTCAAGTCTCTGGTCTGGTCTATACTACAGAGTTAGGTTGATGCAAGGCAGCTTACGTTGACCGAACTACGGACACATCTATAGTTAAACTTTGATCCCGCTATGCTTAATAACTCCACTTCCATGAACAGTGTAGAGTCAAAGTCAATGTAGTTAGGTCAATGCAGTGTCTGAGTAGACACTATGTTGCTTATACTTGTACTTGTGGCACCTTAAAGACTAACAAATTTATTTGAGCATAATCTTTCGTGAGCTACAGCTCACTTCATCAGATGCATTCAGTGGAAAATACAGTGGGGAGATGATTTATATACACAGAGAACATGAAACAATGGGTGTTATCATACACACTGTAAGGAGAGTGATCACTTAAGATGAGCTATTACCAGCAGGAGGCAGGGGGAGGAAGAAAACCTTTTGTAGTGATAATCAAGGTAGGCTATTTCCAGCAGTTGACAAGAATGTCTGAGGAACAGTGACGGGTGAAGGGGGGGGGGAATAAAATGGGGAAATAGTTTTACTTTGTGTAATGACCCATCCACTCCCAGTCTCTATTCAAGCCTAAGTTAATTGTATCCAGTGTGCAAATTAATTCCAATTCAGCAGTCTCTCGTTGGAGTCTGTTTTTGAAGTTTTTTTGTTGAAGGACAGCCACTCTTAGGTCTGTAATCGAGTGACCAGAGAGACTGAAGTGTTCTCCGACCGGTTTTTGAATGTTATAATACTTGACATCTGATTTGTGTCCATTTATTCTTTTATGTAGAGACTGTCCAGTTTGACCAATGTACATGGCAGAGGGGCACTGCTGGCACATGATGGCATATATCACATCGGTAGATGCGCAGGTGAACGAGCCTCTGATAGTGTGGCTGATGTGATTAGGCCCTATGATGGTGTCCCCTGAATAGATATGTGGACAGAGTTGGCAACGGGCTTTGTTGCAAGGATAGGTTCCTGGGTTAGTGGTTCTGTTGTGTGGTTGCTGGTGAGTATTTGCTTCAGGTTGGGGGGCTGTCTGTAAGCAAGGACTGGCCTGTCTTCCAAGATCTGTGAGAGTGATGGGTCGTCCTTCAGGATAGGTTGTAGATCTTTGATGATGCGTTGGAGAGGTTTTAGTTGGGGGCTGAAGATGACAGCTAGTGGCGTTCTGTTCTTTTCTTTGTTGGGCCTGTCCTGCAGTAGGTGACTTCTGGGTACTCTTCTGGCTCTGTCAATCTGTTTCTTTACTTCAGCAGGTGGGTATTGTAATTGTAAGGATGCTTGATAGAGATCTTGTAGGTGTTTGTCTCTGTCTGAGGGATTGGAGCAAATGCGGTTGTGTCATAGAGCTTGGCTGTAGACAATGGATTGTGTGGTTTGATCTGGGTGAAAGCTGGAGGCATGTAGGTAGGTATAGCGGTCAGTAGGTTTCCGGTATAGGGTGGTGTTTGTTTGACTATCGCTTATTAGCACTGTAGCGTCCAGGAAGTGGATCTCTTGTGTAGACTGGTCCAGGCTGAGGTTGATGGTGGGATGGAAATTGTTGAAATCATAGTGGAATTCCTCAAGGGCTTCTTTTCCATGGATCCAGATGATGAGAATGTCATCAATGTAGCACAAGTAGAGTAGGGGCATTAGGGGACGAGAGCTGAGGAAGCGTTGTTCTAAGTCAGCCATAAAAATGTTGGCATACTGTGGGGCCATGCGGGTACCCATCGCAGTGCCACTGATTTGAAGGTATACATTGCCCCCAAATGTGAAATAGTTATGGGTGAGGACAAAGTCACAAAGTTCAGCCACCAGGTAGCCGTGACATTATCGGGGATACTGTTCCTGATGGCTTGTAGTCCATCTTTGTGTGGAATGTTGGTGTAGAGGACTTCTACATCCATAGTGGCTAGGATGGTGTTTTCAGGAAGATCACCGATGGACTGTTACTGGCTTTCAAGAGCTGTCCCACAGTACCACACACTGGCAATACACAAGGAGTAAAGCATAGACATGTATAAGCAATGTAATTACTATGGCAGCTGTATGCCGACATAAGTTAGGTCGACTTAATTTTATAGTGTAGACATGGCCTCAGTCACTGTATGCGTTCCTCCATATTTATCACACTCTGGTATGCAGTCATCTATTAAAACAATCAGAAAATAGCAGTCCCTTTTCAGATGAATTAACAGGTTTTCTGTATTACAACTGGGTCAGGCAGAGTAAGAGGGACAGTGTGAAATGCCTAACGAAGCCACTAAAGAAGGAAGAATTGTAATCAATCTCCATGAGAATAGAGTGTAAAGTGGTCCAGCCAGTTTCCCTGGGGCATCAGCCACAGAAGCTAATTTCAGATGGATTGAGCCCATACTGAGTAACAAAGAGGGAAGAAAGCACAGTGTGACATTGTGAGTGACATAGTCGATTCTCCTTTACTTGTGAAAGCCAAATTCAAAATATGGGATATAAACTGGAAGATGCAACAACAGCAGAAGAACACAGGAATGTCATAGCTCTAGTGGGATTTAAGAAATTGGTCATGCAAACCTAGGACCTCTCATTAGAACGTTATTTTAATCAGTGCAAGGAAATGATGTTAGTGTAAGAGACTGAGAAATTTCATGGTAAATGGAACACAGATTAAAAAAAATGATTTTGCTTCACTGATTTATCAAAGAACATGAAGTCTTCATTAAGCATATACTCAGTTGTTCTCGTGATAAACTATTCTGTGAGGGAACACTGTAAACAATTCATATTGTGGTTGTGGAGAGAAAAATTATGCTACATCATTCCAAGTTTATGCTTTGCTCAGGGCAGCTAATCCTTTCCACTTCTGACTGGATTTTGAAGGAGGTGTGAGAACAGCCTGTACTGGTTCCATAAAATGCCATATTGCTATTGTTAATTGCAGGCAGGTTGCTTAATTTAGTTACCGTATTTAGTCAAGGGCTTCTGGCCAAATTCAATGGGCTCTTTCCTTTGGATTATAAGTGCAATCAAAAGAAAACATTCATTAACAGCATTATGGGCCAGATCCTCCACTTGTGAAAATCAATGTTGCTCTTTTAACTTAGTCATAGCTATTCCAATTGATATCCAATAAGGATCTGATGCTAAAGGTGAAACAAAATTTTAAAGGTTTTTTTCTGTTTAATTTGAGCAACCATCTGCACCCTATTTTGGCTAAGGAAAAACATTAGAGTAAAAATCTTTTAAAATGAACTAATCAAATCAAATCATCACCATGTCATAGACAATCTTAACTTGTAAAAACAGAGTGAAGGGGAAAAGTCTTGCTGAAAACTTAGCCTAGAATGTAGTTTTAGCCTTTTAATAACGATATGAAGGATGCTTATGACTTATGAACCATTAACTCCCCCATGCATTGAAAGGGAAGCATGCAATTTAAGTACATCTTCCTCTTTTGGAGTTTTTTACTTTAACAGAAATCACTTAATTTTTCACATACATGAACACAAATCTACTTTCTCTGTAACAGTTGACAACTATTGTCTAATAGTTCACTTGACACACACTACTCCACTAAGCATGAGGGGGAAAGGGAGGGTGGATTTCAAGCATCTCCTTTGAAAGAAGGAAACATAGAGAAATGACCCTTTTCATTGTCAATTTTCATGGGTTTCTAGGAAGACCCCCTCTATCTGTGTAGTGTCAACAAAATACTTCTGTGAAAGGGAGTCTAAAAAAACTAAACTTGTTTCAGGATATGTTGACACCAAGCCAAAAACAAACAAACACCTTCTCCCCATCTAATCTAAATGTCTCCAACTCCTGCCTCCTTCCTTTCCCACCTTTGCTATAATTGCTATTACAAAGTGTGGGGCTAGGGAAGGATTTTCTAGCAACAGCCCCCCTGTCAGATTTCTGCATTGATATATTGTACGTTTTATTTCACAGCACATGATTGCTGATGCTGTCCGATCATTGAGACACTGCAGGAATAACCAATGTGGTAAGTAGTAGTAAAACAGTTTACTACTTGTCTCTCAATAGTTACATACTTATCAAATGAACTGTTTCCCGGTCTCTCTGCCTCCTCTTTCATGGCCCAGGTTTACTTTTACAGTAAAACATATTTGCCCTTTGTTTTAACCTAGAAGAGGGGAGAGTGTGTTGTGAAAGTCACCTCAGCAAACAGAATGTAATTGTTTGCAGAAAAAAACAAGATTTTTCACAAAATGCTGTGTTCTCCCAATCCCCAATATACAGAGTCATCTACCTATAATGTTACACAAGATCTGAGTTTTACAGACCTGCATCAGAAGAAAAAAAAACATAAAGGCCTCTAATTACCTGATGGCTTGTGAGGTATCCTACAACTTCCCATAATTAGGGAAGTGTTTAGGATGGAGTCTCACCAGTCTCCTACATGAACTCTCAGCAGTTGATTCAAACTTGTTTTGGTATCTCAGTAGATGAAAGGTGATATATCACTGTGGATTTTCACAGTGTTCCACTAAGACCAATTGGGTATCTGTCAACTTTTTTTCTTATTCTCTGTAAGACTTGCACTACAATTATACAAGGGAGGGGAAAGACAGCACAATATTTTTTATTGTGGTAGGGTTCTAATTGAAACACACTAAAATAAATGCCTCATTAAGGCCAAAAACACTCTACCTGGAAGGACTTCAGACCTGTGATTTAGCTTTAACCTAGAATTTTCTCGGTTTGAAGAATAAATGTTAGATTTTTTTTTTCCTAATCATGTCTACAATATTTACAGTTTCCTATGGGGGTGTATATGAAAACCTGCATGTGGGCATACAAAAAGGGTAATTGCAGCCATAGTTACCCATTTTGGGTGTTCAAACAGATAAGTCTCTGGGAATTTTTCTGAAAATTTGGCCCATAATGTTGCCTAATATAGTTGCAGTCTTTTAAGAATACAAAGGCCACTTATTAATTATGAACCAGTTATTTTCATGGGCACTTAAAGGAAAGTATGCAGGTAAGTACATCTTCTCTTGCTTTCACTCTGTTAATCCAGACCCTAAAGGAAGCATTGATTAAACCTGAATATTTACCTTTAAGTCTCATTCAGCGGAATTAATTTATTTTTGTCTTTAAGCAGATCTTTTGCAAAATAAGTTAATGAATTTTTAAAGAAATCTTTGCTTTTTTATAAATATTTGTGTCATGACATAAATCCAGGTTTAATACCCAAGATTTATTACACAGTCTGCTGGTTTGAAGTATGTTGTTTTATTTTACCACAAGCTTGGCCTTATTGTGAAACTGGCATTTAAAAATTAAAAATTATGCAGATATTCCTGTAGGCACTGTTTTTTGTTAAATTCATTTAGGCATGAAATGAATTCACTGAATATTTATTGAGACTTTATGGACTGTTTCCTTTTCCAGTGGATTTATTTAGCTTTCAGGAATGTGAATCTTTCTCCTGCATTACTCTCTGATTTGGACTAAAAATAGCAGGCATCTCACCACAGAACAGAATTCAAATAAAACTAAGCAAAAGATATTGTTGTTGCTTATAACTATAAATTAAGCATGCAGACCAAAAACTTTATGGGTTAGAAAATGATAGAGTAGCTAAGTGATACTGAAATGCCATTCTAATGGAAATAATATTTTTCCACATTAAATCCAGAAAACAAATAATAGTCTTTCAGAAATCTGGCATAGCAGCTTTAACATTTGTACAGTAATTCAGCCTTTTGTAATTTCAGGTGCTCATGAGACTTTGAATTCTGAGTAATTTTCAGTGTATTTAGTATAATTGCTGAAAACATGGAATCTGTTCCCTGAGAACTATAAGGTCTCCTATAACATCCTACTCCAATTTATCTCCTGTTCATTTCTGCTGCAGTGTTTTACAAATCACCCAGGTGCTTGTGAAGAGTGTGGACAGGTGCTACACAGTAATGTCTTTAATACTGGCATACAGAACTGGCTGAACTCACAATGTCATGTGACTATTTACATACTGCTAAATTTGTGCTAGGCACTTTATAGACAAATATAAGAACAATATTAGTACCCCAAAGAATTTACCTTCTAAATGGATAAAGTATGGATGGGGATGGATGAAACAAAAGCAGCTAAGAGAACAGTGATGTTAAGCTTGTTGGTTCCAGGATTTTTGTTTGATTTTTTTTTAATGGTAATTTTGTTAACATTGCTTTAAGGACATCGACTAGAGTTTGTGGCAGATAACATCTCAGTTTTCTCTTCAATCCACCCTTCAGTTTTCTTCTGATGCATGGTTAAAGCCATTCTGCTGTGGGAACTCGTGTAAAATAACAGCATTTCCCTTGTTTCTACCACCTTAGCCGAAATCAAAAGCGTAACTGATCAAAACTAGAGACTTGACCCAAAAAAAAAAATCTTTCAAGAGTTGTCCTCTGTCTATTCTGCATTGTCACATTTCACCTGATCTAAAGGAAATGGTTCAGGGGTCCACTTGCTGTTGTACATTTGTTCCACAGCTATTTAAACACTCAATGCTAGATCCTCAGTCCCTGCTCGAAGTTTGTTCTTGTTGACAGACTACAGTGTAGCACTAAAAGTAGCACTTAAATCAGCCTCAGAGGGACTACTGAGCATACTCCCAACATGAGGAAATCAAGCTTTATGCCTCCCGCTCCCTGTCTCTCTGGTGTCACAAGCATGTCAAGAAAGCAGGCAGACAAGGGGGCAAAGCTGCAGTTTCAGAGCATCATGTCTCCATGGCTTAGAACGTTCTTCCCCTCCATTCCCCTTTGAGGATAAGGATCTTCCCACTTGAGCATCTGGTCCTCTGCAGATGTTTTGGACCATCATACTTCACTTGCCATTTTTAATAGCATATTTGGCTCAGATTTGGAAAAAGTATGGATCGGTCAGAAAACTGATCTCAGATTCATTTCCTTTTCTCCCTATAAACTTTAGGCAATGAAGTTCCTCCAAAGGAGAATCAAGAGCTGAAGCCACATGTCTATCACCTGCATGTCATTGACGACCAGCAAACGCTGTTTGAGCTTTCTCACCGGATAGAGCCTCGAGCGTGAGCGCCCGCAGCTTCATGTAACCTTGTAACTGCAGCACTTTTAATTAAGTGAATGTTTATGCCAAGCATGTTGCTTCCCTATATGAGAACAGTTTACTGAGTTTTATCAGTAGTCACGTGATACAGGAAAATCAAGCAAAGCAAGAAAAGGAGCTGTTCACAGCATTCCAGGGCAAGGATAGTGCCATTTCCATTTATCATCGGAAAAGGAAGGAGAAGAGCAGCATTGTTTAAGCTAAGAAACTTGGTTTATGTGACCATATTGGTGGTCCAGTGTAACTTTCAATCCAGACTCCGCCAGTATTAGAGGGAAAGGAAGCATCATGTCACCATAACAAAACATTCCAGAAGCAACACTGTGACATGGGGGTTCACAATTCACCATACAGTATGGACCTCACTAACGTGAGGATGCCAAAGTATTGATTGTTGGGGAAAAAAAATACTGTGCAATCCATGTTGCTGCCCTGACTGCAAGGGAGTGTCTTATTTGAGAGAACAGCAAACACCTCAGAATGGGAATATAAAAAATAACTTGTATAAGACAGTGTTGCATGTTAATACAATTGTGCGTCCTGATTGGAGGTCATAAGTCAACAAAAGCTGATATCTGAAATGCTCCTAATTTCACTTAAGAATTTGCTTCAGAGCAGACAGTAAAAAGGTAAATCTAATCTTGATACAGTTTATGGAGACAAACACAGCATTTCCCCTTTTGAGGGACCAAGAGGGCTATCCTGCAACTCAATTAGAGCAGTTCTTCCTCTATGTAAAAGGTACAGGTTAAAAAACCTCTATTACTTGCTCCCATTCCAGTTATCCTAGTTTGTCACTAACTTCTGCAGTTAGTATGCTGTTGGTTATTAAAAAGGGAGCTCAGTGCTTTCCTGCTTGGACTGTAGTCTCCTGTACACCTTCCGGAAGGCCATCCTACTACTGAATAAACAACAACAGGAAATATCCTGTTACAGACAGTAAAATCTAACATGCTGAGCATATGCTTTATGTTTTGAAAGAAAAAATGAGCATAATTTATGTATTACAGGTTCTCATTCTCCATATGTATGAAACCTGAATAGGCTTTCAACATTATATCCTTCTAACACTTCTCTTCCTCCACCCCTGCCCCAATTTTCATTTAGACAAATCAAGGTAATATTCATTGGCATTACTGACTATGTTTTAAGTCACGTTCGCAATGTATTCATGTCTACAGTACCCTCTCATCATAATATTGTTTTTCAGGGCTAAGGAATGGCCCAGAAATAATCTAGTATATACTATAGATGATGTAATGTGCTTTACAGTAAATACAATTTATTGTAGAGAGCCTTATAGCAAAATCCTCTTTGCAGTGGCAGTGAAGGCGTACTGTCTGTCTGCCTGTCTGTATTGTGTGTTTATCACACAAGAAAGACTTCCAAGAAAATGCTCCTTTCTTGACATTTGGGTCCACCAGAATGGCTGAAGTAGCGTGCTCTTCATCATATTGTGATCTGTGGTTTAAAGGGACAGAAAAGCACCTTTAACGAGTAGTTTTGGGGAAATTCTGTCAGATGCATTCAGGTTTCCCATCTGTGAAATATTGTACAGTTATAATGTAAAGGAAACAGATGTTTCAGAAATGTATTTGTTTGTACTTTGGTATTATCAAATACAATATGATTTTTCTTTTTTTTAAAGAAATCTTTTTACCCAGTAAAAAGAAGAAAAATAAACTCTTGCTGGCCATGGAGTAAAAATTTCCTATGTTTTTCTGTAATGTGCTTGCACATATTGTAAATAACTCTTCTGTGCAAATAGACCAAAACGGTTCAAGTCAGGACACTAGCTTTAGTGGACTCATTTTTGCAGTATAAAAACACAAATCACAAATAATGCTTGTTTTTTGTTTTGTTGCAGTTCGTAAATTTTCACTGAGTCCCCTCCCTGGGTTCATTAACTAAAACATTCACTGATTCTTAAGCTCCCCCTTGTTGAGATCTTTTCATTGTGGCACAACTGTAATACACCTCACTGTAGACCTGATTCAGTACCCTAGTTCATAGTAAGTAGTTCTGTTGAAATCAGCAGGACAGGTGCATAGTAAAGTACTACTCAATATGAATAAGGGTTTTAGAAATGCACCTGTCTCTCAATTCTCTGCAACTTTTACCCTACAATAGCCTTGGTAGTAGTAGTTTACACCTCTCTGCTCGTGAAGCAACAGCGTGGTGGGAAGGAGCACGGTAAGGGGAGGGAATGACCCTGCTCTCCACACTCAGGTTTGCAGTCCAACTAAAAATTCTGTCATCTAAATGCCAAATTTCAAACATTGTCATGCTACGTAATTGTGTATGAAGTCAGTCCTACAAACTGCAGCAGTTTACATAGAGGTCTTTATTATCTGGATACGTCTTCAGCTGTGAAAGGCAAAGTATGTTTAGTGCATCCACTCCATGCAGAGAATATTTACCTTGTAGCCACAGTATTAATAGGGGGCAACTGCCCTGAACATGCAGCAAAAAAAGGCCGGCAGGGTCCTCATTTTGAAGTGGAGCCTGCCTTGAGACAGGCAAGCATCTGAGGGAAAGATGGTTGCGAGGACGACTAAAAAGGAATACTATGGAATGGAGGAGACTGGGTGTAGCATCCATCCCCCAGTTTCTAGATCTGGCAATACTGTGGTCTTTAATCACTATCCCTCAAAATACTAGCACTGTTAATGCCATTTTAGAATAGTTACCGAAAATCTTAAATCTCAGTCTGACCCAACCACACACCAGATTAAACTCTCTGTGTGTGTTTGTTAGTAGCTCAGAGCAGTTTTTAGACAAAACAAGGGAAGAGCGGGGTCACTCTACAGATCTTTGATTTGGGATTTTGGCATGTCACCTCTAGATACTTCTGTGATGTGTACTTCGGATTTCAGCCCAATTCTAGATAGTTAACAAGCTGCGCTTAGATGCCAGCGGCAAAAAAGGATTACATGTTGCCAAAACCAGATTAAAATAGTTCTGCTGGGGAAAAAATACAAAGAAAGTTGTAAATACTAAACTTTTTAGCAGATTAATATTTATTTGCATAGTCTATTTATTGTATTCTTATTACACTATTAAGAAAACTGGGATGAAGTCAGTGAACTGACATAAGAACATTTGCCTGTTATATTTTCTTTAACTGGAGTGCCATAATACGGTCAGCCTGCATTAACAATAAAACAGTAGAAAACCCCAAATCAAGGTATTTACCTAACTTCTCAGGGACTACAGCTAGTAGTTATCCACCATTATGAGAACTAGTATGTATGAAATAGTCTGATTTACCAAAAATGTCACTGTTGCCAATGTTTTCTTTTTCATATTTCATGCTTGTACATATTATTGTGTTGTGTATTTATGAGAGCTAGTAAGCAATAATTTATATGTCAAAATGGCCAAGCAATACAAGGTTAAAACTTGTAGAAGCAACTGTTGCATTTATCTTGCATTTGCAAGTGTTTTTTAATATTTCTTTTCAAAATATAAAACTACATTAATGAAATCTGGGCTCTGTGCCTTCATGCCTACCACATGTGTTTATTGTTCCCAAATGGAATATATTATGCTCATACTTCTGGTCATTAAATTGCACTGAACACATACTGCATTTATGAGATTAACTACACTCTTGTGGGAGCCTGATTTGAGCCTCAGAAATCTGTTTTCATTCAAATCCATTCACTCTTATCTGATTAGCAGGACTTGCTAGTTCACAAGGTACCAAAATGTATTCCAAACAGCTTCAGAGGCAGAAATAATGATAACATAGGCTTCAGTCGTGCCTTGTCATCACAGCCCAGCTACAAGGGTGGCCTGGATTTACAGTGCAAGCAAGCTCTTGGAGAAATTCTGCCTTAGAAGAACCCTGGTGCACCGGGAGAGCTTACCTTCTGATGCCCTGCTTCATAGGGTGTAGTAAACTGTGATGGGGTGTTTTAGGCCCAAAGCCCCCTTGTGGTAGGCCTCACAGTCCTACCACACCCTGCCCCAGGAAAAAAGCAGAAGAGATGAGTCCTCCGAGCTTCCTAGAGAGGTTGCATGGGAAGCAGCTAACTAGAGAGGGGTTGCAGGGAACTGCCCATCAGGGCCCAGCAGGTTCCTCTATAAAAGTTGCTGCTGGGTAGGGTAGAATCAGTTGTTTGCTGACTGAGCCAGAAGAGTTTGGAAGGTGCTTCTGGCTGGCTGCAGGACTGGACAGAGCACTTGCCAGCAGGGTCCAGGGGAGCAAGAAAGGTGCTTCTGGCTGGCTGCTGGGACTCAAGCAAGACTTAGCCAAAGATAGGGATGAAACTGAATGTGCTGGGGAGCAGGGAAGTGGCCCAGGGGACAGGAGTAGGAACAAGTTTGCTAAAGGGAAGCAGCAGGTTGCTGCTATTTATAGGGTCCCTGTGTTGGAACCTGGTTTAGAGAGCAAGCCTGGGTTCCCCCAACCAGCCACAGGCGAAGGGGCTAGGGTGACCAGAGGTCCTGATAAAATCGGGACGGTCCCGATATTGAGCCGTTTGTCCCACGTCCCTACTGGAGTATGGTCGGGATGCCATTGGTCCCGATATTATGTTTCGTGCTTGTCTTTTTTTTTTTTTTTTTCCTTAGGTGACAGTGACAGGCAGGGGGAGCGCTTTTTCAATTGTTACACTCACCCGGCATGTTTGGGTCTTCGGCGGCAGGTACTTCAGTCGCTGACGGCTTCTGCAGCATTTTGGTGGCAGGTTCTTCTTTCTTCGCCAGCAAGATTTATTTCCCGCCACCGAACATGCCGGGTGAGTGTAACAATTGAAAAGGCGCTCCCCCTGTAGCGGTCCCAATATTTTGTATTTAGCATCTGGTCACCCTAGAAGGGGCTGAGTGCCCTAATAAAGGACTGAGCCCAGGGAGGGCTGCAAAAAAGAGTACTGGAATAGGCCCTGTTGGACTGATTAATCTCCAGAGAGGAAGTCCTGCTCAATTCCAGAGTAGGGACTATTTGAGATCTAGTCCAGGGAGGGCTGTCAAAGACCAGCCAAGATATTGGGATAGGCCCTGTTTACTGTGGCACCCCGGAAGGGGTCTATTTGTGTTTCAGACATGGACTGTGTGTGACTCAGCCAGAGGCCTGAGTCACTGAAATTCCGCCTGTAAAAGAGAGACTGCCATTAGGAAGCGCTGCAAAAGCTGAGAGCAGGCACACCTGCTGTGAGGTGCTTGCCTGAGGTGAGTAGCCCCATCACACAAACTCTCTCCCAATAGGTCTGGTCAGCTCTTCAAGTCCTGCTCACTGTTCCTAATTCCCTTTGGTGAGTGTTGTACTTCACAGAGCACATAAAAGGAGCAGTCCCTGCAGTGGTCTGGATAATGTAATAGTACACAGTTACCGTACAAGGTGTTGAGGAGCATTGTGCCCTTCGTTCCTCTGCCATTACTTACCCTGGAGCAGCTGGGTATAATCTGGCTGCTATTAAGAACAATAAATACTTAGCATTTATATGGCATTTACATGTACAAAGTGCTTTACAAACATGAAGTATTTAATCCTCACAATGCCTCTCTATGGCCTGAGCTACATTTAAAATTGATAACAGCATAACTATGTTGGTTATGGGTGAATATTTTACCACCAGAGCTATGTTGATATAAGCTTTGTTTTGTTTCTTTGCAGAGAACCTGCGTTCAGCTTCGCTAAATTGAACGAGTAAACTTTAGATCCTATGTGTGCTCTGTCTGTGGGACTGCATTGCTTCTACCCTAACTCCCTTTGTTCCCTGTTTTCTTGCTGTCCCATCAATTCCTACCAGGGAACACAGTTGCTTTGATTCCAGTTCCACTGATCATGATTCAAGCACCACTATAGATCCACTTATGCTAGCATAGAAGTGCTTTTTGCTGGCATAGTTTGTCTTTTAGGACAGGGGCTCTCAACCTTTCCAGACTACTGTACCCCTTTCATGAGTCTGATGTGTCTTGTGTACCCCCAAGTTTCACCTCGCTTAAAAACTACTTGCTTACAAAATCAGACATAAAAATACAGAAGTTAGTCACAACACACCTTTACTGAAAAATTGCTTACTTTCTCATTTTTACCATATAATTATAAAATAAACAAATTGAAATATAAACATTGTACTTACTTTTCAGTGTATAGTAAGTATATAGAGAAGTATAAACAAATTGTATGAAATTTGTTTGCACAGACTTCGCTAGTACTTTTTATGTAGCCTGTTGTAAAACTAAGGAGATAGCTAGATGAGCTGATGTACTCCTGGAAGACCTCTGTGTATGCCAGGGGTACGCATACCCATGGTTGAGAACCATTGTTTTAGGGAAATGGCATGAGATGTGCTGGCAGATACACTTGTATGCCAGAATAACTGCATCTACCCTAGGAGGGTTTAACAGGATAACTATGATAGCAGAACGTTTTTAGTGTAGACCAAGGCCTGAGGTAGGTAAGACCTTGTCTATGCACAGACTTGTGGTGGTTTTAGGCCTGGTCTAAATACAGTTTTTGTACTGATTTTACTATTTCAGTACAGCTCCTATGTGGACACAATTATACTGGTATAAAGCTGTCTTAGACTAATATAGTTTATTCCCTTAAATTTACAGGAATAAACTATAACTGTAAAAGCACCTTTATACTGGTATAACTGCCCCACACTAGAGGTTATACTGCTTACCTATATCAGTTTTGAACCAACATACTTAAAGCACTACAAGAAGGGTATGTAGACAAGACCTTAGTTAAACCAGGGCAACCCATCGTGTAGACACTCCTATTTCTGTTTGACTGGATTATTTTGGTTGAGGTTTAAACTCAATTTAATAGAGTTAAGATAAACCAAAATAAGACTGGTTTAATGAAGAATGTCCACACAACCACTTGTACCAGTTTAACAAAACTGGTTTAAAATAAAACTTGAGATTTTAAAATCTTAGATAAAATTAAACTAGTATAACTTTGTGTGTAGAGAAGTTATTAGTTCAGATATTCGCCCCACTTTACAATAAGGAAAAACAAGACAAATATGCAAGTGATTTATCCAAAGTTCATTCTGGGCAGGGACTAGATCCCATCTTGTTATTCTGATCAAGCCATTTTCAGTCACATGTTCCATTAGAGGTAGCCCTGGGATTTATGCACTATTTCCAGAACCAGTTACCATGCTGAGATTAGGGGCTTGCGCAATCACTTAATGGAAGAAAGTAACAGGAAGGAAATGAATTAAAAGAAAGCCGGAAACAGTTGGTATTTCTGAACAGCTTGTGATAGGTATCTTGCTTTTAAGAGGCATCATTTGCTATACCAGCTGGTGGGATTCCCAGTATCAGAGATCATAAAACACTTCTCAGCTCAGTATACAGTAGCGTAATGATAAAACCAGTGTTTGAGCATTAGTTTTTATTTTCTCTTGCACAGCCACTAGGCCCACTTCCCAGATTTGCATCCGATGAAGTGAGCTGTAGCTCACGAAAGCTTATGCTCTAATAAATTTGTTAGTCTCTAAGGTGCCACAAGTACTCTGATTCCCAGATTTGACATACTTCCCCCCAGTGATTCCAACTCTCAACCATTCCTCGCCATGACACTCTGTCTTTCCTTGCTGTTCTTTGGCCTGAAGGAGTGTTTGGAAAACAGCTGCAAGGGCAGCAGAGTCATGTAAACTGTACAGGCTGGAGGAGTAGGGAGATTCTCAGGGAGCTGTTTCACAACCACTCCTCTGAAGAATTCAGACTTGGGCCTGCTTCCCACCAGCTACAGACCCTCTTGCCTCCCCAGGACAGCATATTTCTTCCAGCGATCACTCCTTAGGACTGGAAATTAACCAGTTCCCATAGGATATCCGCCTTACAGTATAGTGGGAGCCTAGAGACTGTGATGAGCCCCGTAGAAATGTATGCAATAATAGTAGATTCCAAAGGATTAAGGGGACTAGCTAATGAACATGCTGGAAATCCTGGGGAATTGAGGAGGTCCTTGGAGACTGGACAAATGCAAATATGGTACCAATCTTCAAGGAAGGAAAGAAGTGTTTCCCTCCATAAACAAATCGTGTCCTCCTGTGCACCTCCATTTCCACCTGTCCCCACAGAGAAGGTGCATTCTGAATCCAGGAGTCCATGCAAAAGAACTATAAAAGCAGATGCTTTGGACCTTCGCATTTCACCTGCATTGTTGTCTCTATAGCCTTGCAGAGATCAGGGTATAAGGGTAATATAGCAAGGCCAGTGTTACTTTTCACAGCTCCATTCCACAGAGTTGCTCCCCATTTAAGTTCATTCTGCAAGCAACTGCAGCTGGGAGTCTCTGGCATTAGAATCACTCTGCCGAGGAGAAGGATTGTAAGCTGCTGCAGAGACACTGAGTCTGTGCAGATGATTGCTTAGGCTCAATGCAGATCTTGGATGATCTCTGGGGTCTAGCCCCGGGGGCCAGAGAAGGACAGAAACCCCCATTCCTGACAGTGATAGGGGAGGAATCTTCATGATAAGCTTGCAGAGATTTCTTCATTTTGATGCACGTTTCTGACCCTTTCAGAACCCACAAGGGAGTCCAGCGGTCATTAAGCCTCATGTCTCAGCTTCTCTAATGAGAAGAGATAACATCTGCATACAGTGTGGGAAATTAGGACCCAGAGAAGTTTCCTTAGGAGTTCAAGGGTGGGAGGCAGGACAGCTGCATCGAATTTTCAGAAGTTCATATAAAGAGATCAGGCTCTTAGGAAAGCTACTGCTAGGTGAAAATTCCTGTGCATTCCCTATAGGACTGTGGCAAATGTATGTACCTTTGTTTATTCATTTTGTCTGTAAGCCTTGTCTGAATAAGCAGCCTGTGAAATAGCCTTTCTGAAGGGATGTAATTGTGCTGGCCTGAAAATAACCAACTAAACTTCTTTCTCAAAAAGGGGCTCCAGTTTGTGGGATGGACTTTATAGCTGGACCTGTTCCCAATCCCCCTAGCTCTCCAGTGTCCTACAATGGGCTTTCCTGTAAAAGGGTGATAGAGCCCATTGGTATCTAGTCTGCAATAATTTCTGGATGCAGGAAAGAAAAGAGGTTATAGGATGATAACAGATGGCAAATCCAATTCAAGCTTACAATGTGCTGGTAGCAGAAAAAAATTCCAATGCAAAGTCCTAGTCCTACATGGCTTTCAGGGTCCACTCAAAATCTTGAACTCCTCCTTCTGCATCTCTTTACTAGGAATGTGAAGAGTAACTGGTGGGATTACAGAGAAATACACCCCCCAAAATGAGAGGGACTGCAGAGAGTTATTTATGAGGCAAGATTAGCAGAACTCACTATTGCTAAATTATAACAAACGGGACTGTAGTAACGGATAGTTGTTACAACCTATATATCTGTGGCCAAAGGAAGGAGAGGGAACACTTAACATGGGGTAAGTTATGTCTATAACTATATCAGCTTTGACTACACTCTGTTTTCTCTTAAAATTCCCCCACCATTGCATTATTACCATTACAGGTCCATTGTGTTAGTAATGGTGAGAGAGTTAGTATAGAGCAGCTGATGGTGTTTTTTAAGATTTTGAAAAAAAGCATAGTGTAGACACAATCTCTCTGTAAACAGTAATTAGGCATAATGAAATGAAACTAAGAGCATGCAAATGTAGACTAAGGAAAACGTCCTGACAGTGAACTCTATTGGAGTGTAGAATTGCCTCCCAAAGGAAACGGGGTAGGGAAGGACAAAAAACTGATGCTGAAGGAATTCACCTATTTAAAGTGGTGAAATGTCCCTTGAGACAGTTATCACCTGCTGGGACAAATTACTAGAAAATGAACTGTATGGAAAAATGCTGCACAGGAGGGGAACTTATTGGGGAAAGTAATAGGTTTTTCTCTTTAATATTTTTTTTCTGATTCAGAAATAGACAGGGGCTCAAACCCCAAACACATTCTGAAGCCCAGCTGTGGGCAAATTATACCTACCTCTGACAGAGATGCCTAAGGGATCAATCTCTCTTTTTACACTTTGACACCACTTGTGTTTGCTTGGTATGCCAATAAAGTGTTATCAAATTAAAACTAATTCTATTCCTGGCTTGTCTCCAACAACGAATGTCGATTGTTTAGGGATTAAACTGTGTTATGGGCAAACTTTCACTGGGGATTGCAATAAACTGGAATCCCCAAATACTTTCACTTGTAGTTTAAAGATTGGAACATGTATCTGCAGAGGTGAAACATCTCCTTAACAACAGTAGCAGTGAAACCACAGTGCAATTCTATCAGTTATACCATTTGACATTTCTGTTGATTT
Source organism: Dermochelys coriacea (assembly GCF_009764565.3). Classification (NCBI taxonomy): domain Eukaryota; kingdom Metazoa; phylum Chordata; order Testudines; family Dermochelyidae; genus Dermochelys; species Dermochelys coriacea. Next base: position 211,245,056 of record NC_050069.1, read on the forward strand.
TCAGCATTCCAGAGAATTATTGCTAGTATAATTGGTACAGTAGTTATCTCCTTCAGTTGGAAAACTTTGATCAAAGACCTGCCCTCCCCTACCGTGTACGGAGACTTACTTGTGCTGGAAGGTGTAATGTGCATCTCTGTGCCAGCTGTAATGAATCTGGCTCTTCAAGAGAAAGTCAGTGACCAATTGCATGCACAAATCAGGAAGATGAATGTAGGTAGGGTATGGAGGCAAAAACTCTATACGTGCAAATGATTTAATTCAAAAGTAGGCTGTGTCTACAATACAAAACTGAACATGATTTCTGAACACAGCTTGCCTATGTCAACATTTGCAGCTGAATTGTATTGAGCACTAACAGCTTTACCTGTTACTGACACCAGTTGTCAGCAATGGTGAAGTTCTATCATGCAAAAGGCTTGTAGGCCAGACTGTGGCTACTTTCAGAATGTGGTCTTTCTTGCTGTCTATCAGGTGAGTGAATGCTTGTGTCTTCAATGAACCAACAATGGTGATAAGGATTCAGATAGAAAGTCAACTCAGAGTTCTGTCTATAGGTCTTATCTGTAATCCCAAAGTTGATAGAATGTGCTATCTCTTTGTATGACAGTCTACCTACACACTTGACTGCATACAAAAAGCCAACATAGAAATGAGAGGAAGATCTGCCAAATGTGCTGCAGGGTGGTGGTCAGAATTCATATAGCAGGGGCTTGGGAATAGTCTGTGTGCTCTATTACTTAAGTAGAGGAAAGTGTTTGTTCATGATGGGGCTCAAGAATGAGAGCAGGTAGGACTGCCATCTGTTGTACAAATCATGACATTTGTGCACATGGCAGCCCTTTCAAGACTGCTGCCAGCCTAGCTGGGTCCTTGAGCATCCATCTAGGCTGTAGGCAATGATTGCAGTTATTCCCATGGCTATTGCAGTACCTGCCTTTTGGCAGCTTGTTTCTTTCCCTCTCTTTCTGCCTCCCCTGCTGGTAGGAGGCCAGCATGGAGCCCCAAGGGGGGAAAAAACAGGTGGCGGCAGCAGCAGCTGGTAGGGAGTGGGGGTTGAGAATAGGGGGACGTTTGGAAGAGGCAGAATGGGGGCAAGGAAATAATATACAAATCTTATTAAAATCTCCATAAGTCACATGGAGCAACACAAGACTTTGTAGGTATGAGATGGGGCAGAGGAAGAGGAAGAAATGACAGTTCCTGAATGAAACAGTGGGAGAGGATGCGGGAGCCTGCTCTTATTGACACTGTGTAAATCCAGAACAACTCCATTGACTACACTGCAGTTATTACAGATTTATACGAGTGTGAAAGGAAGCAGAAGTTGGCTTAACAGTGGCAGCATATAGGTACAGGAATGACTACCTGGCTTGACATTTTAAAGAGAGGGCTGGATTCTGCTTTAACTTAAATCAGTGTAATTTGAATGACTTCAGCGAAGCAACTCCTGATTTGCAAAACTGTGAATGAGAGCAGAATGAAGCTCTGGTTTTCTAAATGTTAAGACTTTAAAGGAAACTGAGCTAAACTAATATGGCAAAACCAGATATTGGCTACTTCTTCCCAGCAAAACTCAAGAGACTGGGCTGTATGTTGCATTTTATTATTAAGAATAATTAGTGTACAGTTTTTATCAGCTGATTTCAAAGAGTTTAGGGCAGGACTCCTGTAGGAACCTCCATGGTGAGCCCCCCTGAGGACCAGATGCATCAGTTTTGCTAAGGAAAGCTTTCTGTTGACTGAGCCCATGGAGATTGTGCTAAGGTTCTTTCAGAACTAAAAACTCCTCTTGGTTAAATCGAAGTGGGAGCTTCTGGCTAGAACAACTCTTCCAATAATTAACTTGTCTGCAGTGTTGTAGCCATCTTGATCCCAAGATTTGAGAGACTCAAGGTGGGTGAGGTAATATCTTTTATTGGAGCAACTTCTGTTGGTGGAGGGGACAACTTTTGTTGGTGAAGGGGACTGCTCTTCCTCTCTGTGACACTTAAACTTGTTCCCTCCACCAACTAATAGAAGTTGCTCTAATAAAAGATATTACCTCACCCACTTTGGCTCTAATTCTCATTCCTACTAATATGACTTTCCTTGTGGCTATTAAAACCTCAGATATCAGTGACATCTAGTGGTCGAATCACATGCCTTGTTTATTTAATTAAACCTAAAACTGTACCTGTGTGATGGTAAGGGATTGAAGGGGGAAAAATGCCACAGTAAGAGGCATTCTGTGGTCCATCCATCTCAGTTTATTAGATTTGTCTTGGATTCTCATGTAAATAGACTGATGGAAATATCTGTTCAGCTTTTTTGTACACGTTTCCCTGTGGATTTAGTTTTCTGTTTTTATTATGGAAAATGCATATTCACTTATGATAGAAATAGTCTGTATCCATTAGCTTCTTTCTGCTATGTTACTCTCTATATGGAGTCAGCATCTCAGCAGAGTTTTGCTACAGTATGCATGCTCATTTGTTCTAGGACAGCTCCTTCAATCATATGCAGAGTTGTCTGAATGAGTTGGACCAAAGTAACAAAATCCCTTGTCTGATGTGTTAGTGACATGATACTGTTTTAATCAAAGTAACAATCTTGTGTGCAGTCGGAATGGACTTTCTGAGAAGAGCATTGCAGTTCCTTGTTGTCATTTGGATCTCTCTGTGCTGGTCTACCCTCATTTGATCCTTGGAAGTAAAATTGTTGTGTGACAAACTGTTCTGTATCAATAGTGGACAATAATTGCAAAGGACGTCTCTATATATCAATAAGGGAGTTTAAATGCGCTACATCAAAAATGATGATTTCTGTTTTACAGTCCTAAATCAATAGGTACAAGGGACTAAAGGCATTCATTTCAGAAGAGTTGAGAATCCAAAATATTTGAAGTCAATAGGAACTTGCAGGTGCTCAGAAATGGGGGATTTCCATTGTCCCCATATTGACTGAGTACATGTCACCTCAGAATGGCATGCAGAAAGAATGTCTAGACACCATTAATGACTGCTTCTTGGAGCAGCTAGTCCTGGAACCAAAGGCAGAAGCAGCTCTTGATTTGGTCCTAAATCGAACAAAGGATCTGGTGCAAGATGTGAATAGAGCTGAATGGGTTGGTAATAGTGAGCAAAATTAAATTTAAACCTCTGTATAGAGATGAAAATACCAAAGAAACCTACCATGTAGCATTTAACTTCAAAAAGGGGAACTACAGAAAAATGAGGAGGTTAGTTAAACAGAAGTTAAAAAGACTGAAATGCCTGCAAGTTGCATGGAAACTATTTAAAAATGCCATAATAGAGGCTCAAACTAAATGCATGACCCAAATCAAAACAAGATGATCAAAAAATTGCCACCATGGCTAAACCACAGTGCAAAAGAGATGATTAGAGGTGAAAAGGCATCCTTTCAGAAGTCAAATTCTACTAAGGAAAATAGAAAGGAGCATAAACTCGGGCAAGTCAAGTGTAAAAGTATAATTAAGCAGACCAAAAAAGAACTTGAAGAGCAACTAGCAAAAGACACAAAAACTAACTGCAAAATTTTTAAATACATCAGAAGCAGGAAGCCTGCCAACCAATCAGTGGAGCTATTGGATGATCAAGGTGTTAAAGGAGCAATTAAGGAAGACAAGCCTGTTGCAGAGAAGATAAATGAATTCTTTGTACTGGTCTATGCAGCAGAGGATGTCCCCACTCCTGAGCCATTCTTGTTAGGTGACAGATTTGAGAAACTATCCCAGACTGAGGTGTCAAGAGGAGGCTTTGGAACAAATTGTTAAATTAAACAATAAGTCACCAGGACCAGATGGTATTCATCCAAGCGTTCTGAAGGAATCCAAATTTGAAATTGCAGAACTACTAACTGGCATGTAACTTGTTGCTTAAATCAGTCTTTGTATCAGATGACTGGACAATAGCTAATGTAAGTCTGATATTTTTTTAAAAAGGCTCCAGAGGCAATCCTGGCAATTACGGGTGAGTAAACCTAACCTCAGTGCCAGGCAAATTGGTTGAAACTATAGCAAAGAACAGAGTTATTAGACATGTAGATGAACATGATATGTTGGAAGAGTCAACATGGCTTTTGTAAAGGGAAATCATGCCTCACCAATCTATTACAATTCTCTGAAGGTGTCAACAAGCATGTGGGTAAGAGTGATCCATTGGACATAGTGTACTTGGACTTTCAGAAAGCCTTTGACAGGATCCCATACCAAAGGCTCTTAACGTAAGCAATCATGGGATAAGAGGGATCCTGTCATGGATCAGTAACTGGTTAAAAGATAGGAAACAAAGGATAGGAATAAATGGTCAGTTTTCATAATGGAAAGAGGTGAATAGGAGGGTCCCCCAAGGATCTGTACAGGGACTTGTCCTGTTCAGCATAGTCGTAAATGACCTGGAAAAGGCGGTTAACGGTGAGGTGGCAAAGTTTGCAGATAATACTAAATTACTCAAGATAGTAAAATCTAAAGCTGACTGTGAATAGTTACAAAAGGATCCCACAAAACTGGGTGACAGGCAACAAAATGACATGAAATAAGTGCAAAGTTAATGCATGTTGGAAAACATAGACCCCATCATCCTGTTCCTTCCTGTTCCTAGAGAAGGGCAACAAAGGTGTGACAAGATTATGACTGTCAACAGATGGCTTAGGCAATGGTGCTATAAGAAGGGCTTTGGGATGTATGGCCACTGGGAGGCATTCACGGACAGAGGACAGTTCTCTCAGGATGGACTTCATCTGAGTAGGGAAGGAAATAGACTTCTAGGATCAAGGCTGGCACAACTGATAAAGAGAGCTTTAAACTAGGAATTTGGGGGAGATGGTTGGGAGATGTCCAGGTAATCTCCATGCCAGATTTTAGCATTGAGAGGGAAGAAGACGAAGTAAGAAAGGATACAGCCATGGGTAGGAGAATGTATATAAGGAGCGAGGGTGGTGTGGATACTAGTCTAATAGGTTATACTGGCTGTAGAATGACTGTGCCTAATAGGATACAAAATGTGAGCGAGGCCAAACAGCAAAAATTAAGGTGTTTGTACACCAATGCAAGGAGCCTAGGTAACAAAATGGAGGAACTAGAGCTACTGGTGCAGGAAGTGAAACCAGATATTATAGGGATAACAGAAACATGGTGGAATAGTAGTCATGACTGGACTACAGGTATTGAAGGGTATGTGCTGTTTAGGAAAGACAGAAACAAAGGTAAAGGGGGTGGAGTAGCTTTGTATATCAATGATGAGGTAGAATGTAAAGAAATAAGAAGCGATGCAATGGATAAGATAGAGTCCGTCTGTGCAAAAATTACATTGGGGAAGATAACTAGTAAAGCCTCTCCTACGATAGTGCTTAGGGTGTGCTATAGACCTCCGGGATCTAATTTGGATATGGATAGAGCCCTTTTTAATGTTTTTAATAAAGTAAATACTAATGGAAACTGCGTGATCATGGGAGACTTTAACTTCCCAGATATAGACTGGAGGACCAGTGCTAGTAATAATAATAGGGCTCAGATTTTCCTAGATGCGATAGCTGATGGATTCCTTCATCAAGTAGTTGCTGAACCGATTAGAGGGGATGCCATTTTAGATTTAATTTTGGTGAGTAGCGAGGACCTCATAGAAGAAATGGTTGTAGGGGACAATCTTGGCTCAAGTGATCATGAGATAATTCAGTTCAAACTGAACGGAAGGATTAACAAAAATAAATCTGCAACTAGAGTTTTTTATTTCAAAAGGTCTGACTTTCAAAAATTAAGGAAATTAGTTAGGGAAGTGGATTGTACTGAAGAATTTATGGATCTAAAGGTAGAGGAGGCCTGAGATTACTTTAAATCAAAGCTGCAGAAGCTATCAGAAGCCTGTATCCCAAGAAAGGGGAAAAAATTCATGGGAAGGGTTGTAGACGAAGCTGGATGAGCAAGCATCTTAGAGAGGTGATTAAGAAGAAGCAGAAAGCATACAGGGTGTGGAAGATGGGAGGGATCAGCAAGGAAAGCTTAACTTATTGAGGTCAGAACATGTAGGGATAAAGTGAGACGGGCTAAAAGTCGAGTAGAGTTGGACCTTGCAAAGGGAATTCAAACGAATAGTAAAAGATTCTATAGCCATATAAATAAGAAGAAAACTAAGAAAGAAGAAGTGGGGCCGCTAAACACTGAGGATGGAGTGGAGGTTAAAGATAATCTTGGCATGGCCCAATATCTAAACAAATACTTTGCCTCAGTCTTTAATAAGGCTAAAGAGGATCTTAGGGATAATGGTAGCATGACAAATGGGAATGAGGATATGGAGGTAGATATTACCATATCTGAGGTAGAAGCAAAACTGAAACAGCTTAATGGGACTAAATCGGGGGGCCCAGATAATCTTCATCCAAGAATATTAAAGGAATTGGCATCTGAAATTGCAAGCCCATTAGCAAGAATTTTTAATGAATCTGTAAACTCAGGAGTAGTACCGAATGATTGGAGAATTGCTAATATAGTTCCTATTTTTAAGAAAGGAAAAAAAAGTGATCCGGGTAACTACAGGCCAGTTAGTTTGACATCTGTAGTATGCAAGGTCCTGGAAAAAATTTTGAAGGAGAAATTAGTTAAGGACATTGAAGTCAATGGTAAATGGGACAAAATACAAACATGGTTTTACAAAAGGTAGATCGTGCCAAACCAACCTAATCTCCTTTTTTGAAAAAGTAACAGATTTTTTAGATAAAGGAAATGCAGTGGATCTAATTTACCTAGATTTCAGTAAGGCATTTGATACTGTGCCACATGAGGAATTATTAGTTAAATTGGAGAAGATGGGGATCAATATGAACATCAAAAGGTGGATAAGGAATTGGTTAAAGGGGAGACTGCAACGGGTCCTACTGAAAGGCGAACTGTCAGGTTGGAGGAAGGTTACCAGTGGAGTTCCTCAGGGATCAGTTTTGGGACCAATCTTATTTAATCTTTTTATTACTGACCTTGGCACAAAAAGTGGGAGTGTGCTAATAAAGTTTGCAGATGATACAAAGCTGGGAGGTATTGCCAATTCAGAGAAGGATCGGGATATTATACAGGAGGATCTGGATGACCTTGTAAACTGGAGTAATAGTAATAGGATGAAATTTAATAGTGAGAAGTGTAAGGTTATGCATTTAGGGATTAATAACAAGAATTTTAGTTATAAGTTGGGGACACATCAATTAGAAGTAACAGAAGAGGAGAAGGACCTTGGAGTATTGGTTGATCATAGGATGACTATGAGCTGCCAATGTGATATGGCTGTGAAAAAAGCTAATGCGGTTTTGGGATGCATCAGGAGAGGCATTTCCAGTAGGGATAAGGAGGTTTTAGTACCATTATACAAGGCACTGGTGAGACCTCACCTAGAATATTGTGTGCAGTTCTGGTCTCCCATGTTTAAAAAGGATGAATTCAAACTGGAGCAGGTACAGAGAAGGGCTACTAGGATGATCCGAGGAATGGAAAACTTGTCTTATGAAAGGAGACTAAAGGAGCTTGGCTTGTTTAGCCTAACTAAAAGAAGGTTGAGGGGAGATATGATTGCTCTCTCTAAATATATCAGAGGGATAAATACAGGAGAGGGAGGAATTATTTCAGCTCAGCACCAATATGGACACAAGAACAAATGGGTATAAACTGGTCACCAGGAAGTATAGACTTGAAATTAGACGAAGGTTTCTAACCATCAGAGGAGTGAAGGTATGGAATAGCCTTACAAGGGAAGCAGTGGGGGCAAAAGATCTATCTGGTTTTAAGATTCTACTCGATAAGTTTATGGAGGAGATGGTATGATGGGATAATGGGATTTTGGTAAGTAATTGATCTTTAAATATTCAGGGTAAATAGGACTAATCCCCTGAGATGGGATATTAGATGGATGGGACCTGAGTTACTACAGAAAATTCTTTCCTGGGTATCTGGCTGGTGAATCTTGCCCATATGCTCAGGGTTTAGCTGATTGCCATATTTGGGGTCGGGAAGAAATTTTCCTCCAGGGCAGATTGGAGAGGCCCTTGAGGTTTTTCGCCTTCCTCTGTAGCATGGGGCATGGGTCATTTGAGGGAGGCTTCTCTGCTCTTTGAAGTCTTTAAACCACTATTTGAGGACTTCAATAGCTCAGACATAGGTGAGGTTTTTCGTAGGAGTGGGTGGGTGAGATTCTGTGGCCTGCGCTGTGCAGGAGATCGGACTAGATGATCAGAATGGTCCCTTCTGACTTTAGTATCTATGAATCATTTTGTATCTATAGTTAGGATTATCTTGGGTGTTACCCAGAGCTGACCCTAGGGTATGGCAAATCGGAGTGACCGCTCTGGGTCCCATGCTTTGGAGGGGCCCCCATGGGCCAGCATGATTGGCCAGCATGTGAACCGCTTGCTGGGGAAGGCTAGCCCCCAGCCCTGCCCCTTCCACCTGAGGGAGAGCGTGCCAGGAGGGAAAGTGCACAGCAGCGCCGCTGCAGCCTCTCCAGCCCCGGAGCGCCGGGAGGGAGAGCACGCATTGTCATTGTCCCTGGAGCCTCCCCAGCCTCTTTCTCCCGTGGGCCCCACACCCCTCTAGGCCCAGCCTGGTTTAACCACTCAAGAAAGAGATCTTGGCATCATTGTGGATAGTTCTCTGAAAACATCTGTTCAGTGTAAAGCAACAGGCAAAAAAGCTAGCTATGTTAGGAACCAGTAGGAAAGGGGTAGATAATAAACCAGAAATGATCATAATGCCACTATATAAATCCATGGGATGCTTGCACCTTAAATACTGCATGTAGTTCTGCTTGCCCAATCTCTAAAAAGATATTTTAGAATTAGAAAAGGTACAAGTCAGAGCAACCAAATGATTAGGGGTATGGAACAGCTTCCATATGAGGTGAGATTAAAAAGGCTGGGCTGCTCATGCTTAGAAAAGAGACAACTCGGGGGGGGGGGAGGTGGAGGATATGATAGAAGTCTATAAAATCATAAATAGTATGGAGAAAATGAATAGGGAAGTGTTATTTACCCCTTCACATAACTAGGGTTGCCAGGTGTCTGGTTTTCAACCAAAATGCGCGGTGGAAAAGGGATCCTGGCAGCTCCGATCAGCACCGCTGACTGGGCCATTAAAAGGCTGGTTGGTGGCGCAGCGGGGCTAAGGCAGGCTCCCTGCCTGCCTAGGCTCTGCGCAGCTCCCCAGAAGTGTCCGGCATGTCCAGTCCATAGGCACAATCAGGGAAGCTCAGTGTGCTACCCGCGCCCCCAGCGCCAGTTCCACAGCTCCCATTGGCCAGGAACTGGGGCTGGCAGTGCACATGGTGCAGAGCCGCCTGGCCACACCTCTGCCTAGGGACCATACGCATCTCAGCAGACAGTCTGTAAATCAGGCAGCAGGAAGTGCTGGGACTCCAGCAGCAGGGAAGGAGAAGCAGCCCCATGTGGCAGAGCAGGGGTTGAGGGGGAAAGAGTTCAGCCAGTTGCCCTGATGCTTCCTCCCTCCTCTCGCTACATGGATACACAGTAAATGCCGCCGCCAGGGGGAGTTGCTGCTGCCTCACTGCTGGGCATCCCAGCGAGAGGCGGCCAGAGAAATCTGGGGGGCATATGACCCTGTGTCCCCCACACCTCTGACTGCCAGAAGCTAGGGATTGGATGACAGGATGGCTCACTCAATAATTGTCCTAGTCTGTTCATTCCCTCCAAAGCAGTAGCCCCTCTCAGAAGACAGGATACTGGGCTAGATGGACCATTGCTCTGACCCAGCAAAGCGATTCTTATGGCCATAAAGTTGGACTAGATACAGCATAGGTGAGATTTACAGAAATGCTCAGTGTTTACTCCTGTTGAAATCAGAATTAAGCCGAGTTAAGCTAACACTAAGCACTTCTGAAAATCCCGTACTAGAATCATAGAATATCAGAGTTGGAAGGGACCTCAGGAGATCATCTAGTCCAAGCCCCTGCTCAAAGCAGGACCAATCCCCAATTTTTGCCCCAGATCCCTAAATGGCCCCCTCAACCCTGGGTTTAGCAGGCCAATGCTCAAACCACTGAGCATTTCAGGATTAGGGTGGGGACTCCAGCAGGTTTTAGGATATAATTTCAGTGCTAGTAAACAACTTTCTTTAAAATTAAACTTTTTTATAAATAACTGCTCCAATGGAGCATTTTAATATTAGGTACCTTGGGTCATTCATATATATATATTTTTGCCTTGACATATACCTTGTACAACCCCTTTGGTTTCAGCAGATGTTCACAGGGTTCAAGTCATGACAGAATTTGGCCTATAGCACATTTGGATTCCTGTACAAACAGATCAGCCTTATAAATGTGTACATGATAGTTAATTTCTATTAATTAGTAGACATAGGGAAAATGCAGCCTCCACAGCATGGCAATTTAAAAAGAATCTCAACAGAAAGTAACTAATATTTTTCACTGCAGTTGCACCTCCCTTCCAAGATCTCAAAACACTTTGCAGACATTAACTGGCTAAGGGCAGGTCTACGCTACCACTTAAGTCGATCTAACTTACATCACTCAGGCATGTGAAAAAGACACACACATCCTGAGTGACGTAAGTTATAGCGACCTAAGAGCTGTCCACACCAGCGCTATGTCAGTGGGAGATGCTCTCCCATTGATGTAGCTTCTGCCTCTTGCAGAGGTGGAGTAATTATGCCAATGGTAGAGTGCTCTCCTGTCAGGATAGAGCATCTTCATCAGATGTGCTAGAGTGGCACAGCTGCATTGGTGCAACTGTGCTGATGTAGCATTTCCAGTGTAGGCCTGCCCTAACTCTGTCAGCCACCCTGGGAGAGAGGTGGTTATCCCTATTTCACAGATGAGGAAATGAAGGCCTTGTCTATGCTTGTGGCATAGTATAGCATACATGTAGCTACACACGGCAGTGAAAAGCAGGCTGAGTCCACACTGCAATGTGTAGCTGCACACAGTAGTGAAAGACTCTCTGGTGGGAGAAAGTGGTGAGGAGCACCTAGAACAGTGGTGGGCAACCTGCGGCCCATCAGGGTAATCTGATTCTTGGCCGTGAGACATTTTGCTGATGTTGACCATTTGCAGACATGGTTCCCCGCAGCTCCCAGTGGCCGCAGTTTGCCATTCCTGGCCAATGGGAGTGGCAGGAAGTGGTGCGCTGCAGGGACGTGCTGCCCGCTGCTTCCAGCAACTCCCATTGGCCGGGAACAGTGAACCACGGCCTTTGGGAACTGTGGGGGCCCATGGCTGTGGATGGCCAACATCAGCAAAATGTCTCGCAGCCCACAATCAGATTACGCTGATGGGCTGCATGTGGCCCATGGCCCACAGGTTGCCCACCACTGAACTAGAGCCTTTCCCTGCTGTTGGAGTCTTTCACTGCAGTGAGTAAAGGCAGTGGGATATTTTTAGCAGTGTAAACATGGAAGGTACTGCTTGGGCTCGTAGAGAGCCACGTGCAGTACGTTCCCTAATGTTCTGGTATGTCTGTCTACTCTACTCATCTAAGCAGTGTCTTGTGGTCTGTGCTGCTATGTATACCATGTGTCTGTATCCATATACTGCTGCAAGTGTAGACCTGCCCTATGAGGCAGAGGCTAAATGACTTGGCCAAGCTCATGCAGAGCTAGGGATAGAATCCAGATTGCGTTTCTCCTAGACTTGACTGATATTAGACCACTGATGGTTCTCTCATGCGTGCTCAGTAAATCCATTATAAAGTGGACAAAAGTAAATGAAAGCAAAAGAGGCTAGAACAAAACAAAGACAAATGCTGATCTGAGATACACAGAGCACCAGGCATTAATCATTGTTCCTCTCTGGCTGGCAGTGCATGGCCTCTGTGTCTCCAAACAATTGTTCATTTTCTCTTTAGTACAGCAGCTTGGTCTCCTAGTATTACTTGCACTGACTGTTTATTCACAAGGCTTAAATTCCTTCCTATAACAAAAAACTGGCATCATTTGAAAAATTTTCTCTTGTGATCACAAATTCTGTTGTTGTCAACCACTGTAGCTCTTCTGGTCATTGAACTTTCAATAACCACTTATTCTGCAAAGCACCTTTCATTTCTTTTCTTCTGGTTTATAATTTTTAACTTAATCTGGTGCTCATGAACTGTACCAGATTAAGACCCCCTGGAAACCAACATTCTCTTACCGTTTAGAACAGTGATACTCTGACAGGCTCGCGAGCTGCAAGTGGCGCTTTAATATGCCTTCTGCAGCTCTTTGCAGCACGTGATATTAAAACACTGATTTAATTATTAACCGATCTGTTATTAATCAATCAGGAGACTTTTACTATGTTAACCAAATGTAGTCTATGTTACTGTGTTAACCACTGAGGTCTGAGTATCCCTGTATCAGAACAACATAGTGGGTACCACCTGGCTAGGAGAGACCATGTTCATGGGTGAAAGAGTAGTTCAGCACCCATTCCCTTTCTTTCTTCCTAAGCCTGCCAATAAGGATAACTTCTGTTTACATGGATTTAGCTCATTCCATATAATTCAAATAGCTGTTCGATAATAACTTCAGTCCTATTGCCACCACCCTGTGTTTGATCTGATTGTTACCTGGGACAGAAGGATCTGTATTCCATCATGATTGCTCTGAGCCATTCAATACCCAACTTTCCATCTGTATTTTTGGTACAGAATTAAAAGGTGGCGCTCAAACTATTGTTAATATGAGCAGTGCTCTGGCTATCTATTGCGAAATGGGAGCCATTAGTATAGCACACTCTAACGTTTAAAGAAAAGGAGTACTTGTGGCACCTTAGAGACTAACAAATTTATTAGAGCATAAGCTTTCGTGAGCTACAGCTCACTTCATCGGATGCATCCGATGAAGTGTTTTTTTGTTGTTGGTTTTTCTTTTTTTGAGACTCATTCAATGAATGTGCATAGAGTGCTTTAAGATTCTCATTTGTAAGGAGCTACAGAAATACCAGATATTACTTTGCCAAGCAAATGTACCTTGAGTATAACAGTGAACGGCTTCTTGCCTAAACACAAACTACAATAACATGGAAAGGCAATAATACAAATGCATTTGTAATACAAATGTGCTTTATATACTAAGACACTGAATTAAAAAATAACTTCACAAAAGGTGGAACATCTTATTTTGATTTGAAGAGTTTTGCATGAAGAAGGGAGACCTATACCATGTACCAAAATTGGAGTGATCCTTTTCTCCTCCCTACTTTGCAAAAAGAAAACAGAGAGGAAAATCTCCAAGCTATAATGTACAACTTTCACCTGTGCAATAGGAGTCTTATACTACCATCTAGTGGCTACTGTGCTTATTACCAGAGCAGGTTTCAGAGTAGCAGCCGTGTTAGTCTGTATTCGCAAAAAGAAAAGGAGTACTTGTGGCACCTTAGAGACTAACAAATTTATTAGAGCATAAGCTTTCGTGAGCTACAGCTCACTTCATCGGATGCATTACCAGAGCACTTTCTTTTTACAGAGCAGTTCTACTACCAGCTAGTACAGGGGTGGGCAAACTTTTTGGCCAGAGGGCCACATCTGGAATGGTATCTGGTATGGAAATTGTATGGTGAGCCATGAATGCTCATGAAATTGGGGATTGGGCTGCGGGAGGGGATGAGGGCTCCAGCTGGGCGGGGGGGAGTGGGCTCTGGAGGGGGGCTGGGGATGAGGGGTTAGGGGTGCAGGAGGGTGCTCTGGGCCAGGACCAAGGGGTTCAGAGCGTGGGAGGGAAATCAGGGCTGGTGGTTGGGGCATGAGAAGGGATCAGGGGTGCAGGCTCTGGGCGATGCTTACCTCAAGCAGCTCCCGGAAGCAGTGGCATGTCCCCCCCGGCTCCTATGTGGAGGTATGGCCAGGTGGCTCTGCATGCTGCCCCTGCCCCAAGTGCCACCCCTGCAGCTCCCATTGGCCATGGTTCCCAGCCAATGGGAGCTGCGGGGACGGCACTTGAGGTGGGGGCAATGTGCGGAGCCCCCTGGCTGCTCCTACATCTAGGAGCTGGAGCGGGGACATGCTTCTACTTCTTGGAGCCGTGCGGAGCGTACGACCCCTGGCCATAGTTTGCCAACCCCTGTTCTAGTAGCTGGAAATGCATTCTAAACACACTCCTCCCTGGCCAACAGCAGTCCAACTAGCCAAAGGCCCCCTGTTATTACTTGACCAAATCTTCTATGAAGAGCTGTAATGCTGGCCAGTACGGTATATTACAGCATATTTAGATCTTAGGAAGTATATTCAACACTCTAAGAAGGTGGTCCCCAAAGTTTTCCTGTTGCACCCCTCTTACCCCTAATGGAATCTTTCCTCACTCCCCCAGGAACTGGGGCCAGGAGCAAAGTTGCAGTTGGGAACTGGGGGCTGAGGCCAGCACCAGAGCTGCAACTGAGGGCAGAGCTGGGTGGCGCTCCCTCCTTGCCCCCCATGGGGCTGGTCAGGCCTCACTGTGTGCTCCTAGGGGGTGTGTCCCACAATCTGGGGACCACTGCTCTAAGATGATCTGTAGCATGTTCCATGTATTAAAACTACTTGTATCAATGTCATTTTTCAGGAAATTCTCCGAGTTAGTTCCATAATCTGGATGGGAAACCAAGAGCAACCATTCAAGCTTGATTCTAGAAGGCAGCATTACGAATCATTTCTCCTTCCTGATGCAGAGGCAAGACCTTGTTGGGTTTTTGTTTGTTTTTTTGTATCATCTGTTTCTCTCCATTGAGGATACCCTGAGCCTGATTCTAATCCAATTTACATTAAGGAAAATTTTGTCAACCATATGGTTAGTTAAGCACTAAAACAGATTGTGGAATCCCTATTACAGTGAGTTACATTATAGTAAAATCATTATCTGTCATTATATACTCATTCAAACAGTCCTTAACGCTTACAGAAGCTGGTTCCGCTCTCTCATTTTATAAATTAGGGACTTCTCTTTTGTGATGGGGTGTGCATACCCCTGCATTGGATAAGATAGTGTTAACCCCACAATATGGGTGGTGAAGTCCCACCCCTCAGACTGTGCTGAACATACTCCAACTGCTGCCTCAGTATAAAAGGGAGCAGCCCAGCTCATTCTAGGCTGACCGCCAAGGAGGAAGGATGCTCAATGGAGGCTTCAGACCAGGAGCTGCTTCAGTCCCTGACTGCAGGAATCAGAGATCCCGAGGCCCAGACCAGAGACCTGTTGCCTACATCTGGCTGACTAGAGTCAGAGTCCCAACAAACTACCTGTGCTGAGGAGCTCAGAGACCCTGACAACCAAAAGACCTCAGTTTCAGGATTCACAGTAGGAAGTGGTCCAAGGAGGCAGGGTGAGTGGTATCTCCCACCCAAAGAAAGTCAGCATGTTGAAGTAGGATCCCCACTGACTGGGTGATGACCACACTCACCACTGACAGGGCCCTGGGCCAGGACCCGGTGGAGAGCGAGGGCCCAAGTCCCCTTACCCCAGCTGCCACTCACCCTAAGGTGGCTGCCCACTTCCCTGACTCTGGTCACTAGGCTGCACAACCCTGGCTTCAAGGGCAGTGATATGGACTTAGGCCACCTGGCAGCCATCTTGGCCTAGTGGCCACTGAGTCGTGCTGCCTTCAGTCTAGGGATGGTCTGATAGATGGTTATCGCAGTGGTATCACGACCCCAACCCGCCCTAATATAAGTACTTATAAGTACTTATAAGTCTGAGTACTTTCTGTGTACATATTCTAAACAAGAGACCTTGGATTGTCATTTGGGTTACTACACTTTAGTACTTATGGGACTTTCAGTGCAGCAACGTCTACATGGGATGTTACTGTGGGGCGAGCTAGTGCACTGTAGATTCACACCCTGGCTTGGCACATAACAACTTGCCCTGGAGACAAGCCCCTAGTGAGAAAATATTTAATACTGGTCTTAGTATGCGAGAGGCTGCAATCTAAGGAAGAATTAGCTTTCATATCTAACGGTCTGCATTTAACAGACAAAACAATAGAACAATGAAACCTATGGAATATGGTAGAAATTCCATGTCTCATCATTCAGGTTCTTGTCTTGCGATATTTCTGTCCATAAGCTGGGGTGAATGTACTTCATGTTTCGGAGATAAAAAAAGCTCAGTTCTAGTCCATCTCTTTTTTCTATATAAAGACAAAGATAGTCATATGATGACTGGACGGCTGAGGGGGAGATGCAACATACTCTAGGGGCTGGAGCACAGGTCTAGTCATCAGAAGCTTCTGAGTTCTAATCTTGGCTATACTGCTGATTTACTGCAGGGCCTGGGGCAAGTCCCTTTAGAATACGTCAACAGTTCAAATCACGTCTTGTTCAAAAATTACCAACTGGTGATTGTCCAGTGGTTTATGCAAAGTGAATTAGTCTCTGTTCAATTCCTAGTGGACAAGCGTCCATATTATAGAAACCATCACAATTGGTACCCTTACTAGCAGTCTCAAGAGAAAGGTCAAGATCTATGTAGACATAGCAATTACTGCTAATAATCAGGTATTTTTAGAGTATCAGTTCTAACTTTGGTGAGCTCCATAAGTCAGGATTGAAACTAATAATGAAATGGCTAGTCTAATGCACTAGCGATGGCATTTCCCTCTTGCCAGCTTGTGGAGCAGATGAAGACTCTTCCTTTTCATTGAGCAGGAGAAATTATAGTTACCATGCAACTTAAAAGACTGGAACTGATGAAGCTAGCTACTGACAGGTTAGATGTCTGTTTAGCACGCACAAAGATTGATTCCAGTCTTTCAGAAGACTTTTATATACTGCATATTGAGACTGCCAAAGACACGAGTGGTATTTCAGTTCTTTGTGGACAACGGTCTTTATTAGTGAAGGCTTGGCAATGATTAGAGTCCTTTACACATGGGTAGGGCTAAAATGATAGGGGGTGATGGTAGTGGCTAGAATCACATAGAGTGGCAGGGTCTCAATTCTGCATCCACTGAAGTCAGTAAGAGTTTTGACATTGACGTGAACAAGATCAGGTTCTATAGCATTCAATAGGAAATGCTTTTCATAAGGTATAGCTTTGTACAGGCTGAGGATACAAAGGGCTAGATTCACAAAGAAACTTCGGTGTGGTGATGCCTACCTTTAGGCATATAGAAAAATCACTAGGATTCACAAAGCCTGGGTTTGGTGCCTAGGCTCCCTATACGGTGCTGGACAGAGAGAGCTGCATAAAAATGGCATTCCCAAAAGGCAGAGAGCCACCTTAGCTAGCCAGTGGGAGATGCTGCGGAGAGTCCTGTGCTCCTCTGAAGAATTAGGCATCTATCTCTGCTTGGCATTTGTAGCTGGGTAGCCTCTCATGGAGCCAGGGGGCTAGGGTGGAAAGGAGGATGACAATGATGACCTCCCTCATAATGTTTAGCCCAATGATTAGGATGCTCACTGGGGAAGTGGGAGACCACCAGTTCAAGTGCCCTCCCCACCCGAGAGGGAGAAGGGATTGAAACAGGTATCTGCCCCCTGTGGGGAGTGCCCTAGCCGCTGAGCTATGGAATATTCTGATGTGGGGCTCCCTCAATCTCTCCACTTGAAGTTGTTCCTCTTCAATTAAATAACTGAAAAGTTAAATATTAAGTGGGCCAGAGCAAATGAGTGATACCATAGCCTAGGGGTGAGAGAGGTGGCCGAGCCCTGTTCAAGTCCCTTCCCGTCAGACAGAGTACCCTACACCTCGGGTGAGTGCCCTAATCATTGGGCTAAAAGTTTTGAGGGAGATCCTCCTTTTCTTCCTCCTCCCCTCCCTGTTTGCTGTAGAGCTAGATGCTTCTGAGCTCATCTACCAGGCGAGATAGGACCCCCTCTGCTTATCTTCCCCTGGCTCTTGGATGGAAATGGGGCTTAGGTACCCAGGCACGCAGCATGGTAGCAGTGCACAGGTCCAGAGGCAGCAATATAGGCACCGAGGGAACTTTTTTGGTTAAAAACCTAGGTACTGGGTGAGTTTGGGCTCTTACAAGTGGCAGCTGAGCAGGGGTTTTGTGAATATCAGTGATGCCTAAATCTGGGACTCAGGTGCCTAAAGTGGCCGTTAGGCACCTAAGGCCCTTTGTGAATCTAGTCCAAAGATGCCCACATGGCTAGTGTCTTGGAAGCTTTGCTTAGGATGAGATGCTCTGCCTCCTACTTTAGAAGTTAGTCACCCTCCGGTTTCTAATCCCATTAAAGGATTCATAAGGGCAATTTAGGACTTCCCATTCTGAATAAAATCACTGGGGCAGTAGGTTAAGAGCACCCCCTGAACAACAGTGACCCAAAGATTACTGCTCTACTAATGACAGGTTTCAGAGTAGCAGCCGTGTTAGTCTGTATTCGCAAAAAGAAAAGGAGTACTTGTGGCACCTTAGAGATTAACAAATTTACTAATGTTATGGGTGTGGGCGGGAGGGGGGACTCTTGAGAGCCTGAAAGGGGCAGAAAAACAGCACCTTTATTAACTTACCCTACACAAGGGCAGTGAGACACCAAAAGAAATTTTGGCTGGTGGCACCACAAACATCAGGATCCCTTGGCACTTACTGTGACTAACTTCCTTAAGCACACCTTTCCTTTCTCACCACTAAAGTTTTGAAAATACCTTTCCCCCCTTTCTTTTCTCTTTCTCCACTGACTGATTGGCTTAAAATATCTAATCCCCAGGGTCCCAATTTATGTGAGAGTCCTATTGTACTCAGTGCTGTTCATGCATATAATAAGAGAGTTCCTGCCCAGCAACCCACATGGTATAAATAAAGACCAAGAGGGTGAAAGAAAGGAAGGAAGTATTATCCTTATTTTATCTCCTGGGTTACACAAAAATTAAAAGACTTGCACAAGGTCACCTCTGAAGTATGCGGCAGAGCTGGGACTGAACCTCACTCTCCTGATTTCTAGTCTGGTAGCTTAAGCACTGCATTATCCGTCCTCTTCAAGAATATCACAGGAGCCATTTTTTAGGGCCTATCTACCTTCTGTAAAGGTAGCGCCTAGCACTAGGCATTATCTGCTACTTAGCAACTGTTACGCTTCCCTTCTTTATCAAATTTCTTTATATTTTGTTCAGTAATTCTGTTCTTTTCCGTTACCATGATATGGTAACAGAGAATAAAGTATGCACAACAATGTACAGGATGTTGCTGGGTGAACACAACAGCTGTGGTTCTGTCATGTACTTTACAGCCTATTGTTCTGTGGAGAAAACCGTTATAGTGCAACTCCAGTACCATACAATTTCAGCCGGTGTCACTGTGGTAGCGGAAGTGCCGATCAGTTAAACTATGGTCACTATCTGAGCTGTGAGAGAAGAGGTGAGCAGAGCTAAAACGAACCACAGTAGTACAACATAACTGAAATTCTAAGTGTTCCAAAAGATCATTCTTCACATCTCATACCAAGTTATCGTCATGATGTTCATAGCAGTGTATGTAGCTACAGCAGTTAACTATCATAAAAATAAGAAAGAATAATGATCACTTAAACCACCCAAGTTTTCATCAGTCAATTAATCTGAACAATCAAAAAGCTCTGACAACCTTAAAAAATATGAGGTGTAATCCTGGTTCCATTGAATTCAACCATAGAATTCCCCTCACTCTCTGTCTTTAAAGAGAGTGTCATAGGGCAGCCCTGGCTGGAGAACCCTCCACTAGCAGGCCGCAGCATGACCAGCACGCCTATCAAGAATCCCCAGAGATAGTTGAAAGCATCTTTTTGGATGCAAATAACTTTTGTGGGGTTAATTTATTAGAAAAGGAAACTCCACACACGATAGATCCCAACATCATAATCCAGGCAATATATCAAATACAATCCTGGTGTCCCCTGGTGCACCCTGGGTCTCTGGTTCCAAAAGCCAGTTAGTATCTCCCTCTGCTGCTCTCAGCTTTCATCCTTTTCTGGCCATGGCTCTCTGGCTCAGGAAAGACAGCTGGCTAGCCCCCTGCTGTCTTGCTAACCCTCCCTTTTCAGCCTCCCAGCACTGGCACTCAGGAAGGGAAGCAGGTTAGCCCTCTACTCACTCCCTGATAATTCCTCCCTGGACTCGGCTTTGCTACATCCCTCTTGCCTGGGGCTGATTTGAGATACCCATATTCTCCACCACAATGTCACAAGTGGCCCTGCCTTGCACACCCTCCTGCAGCAGGCCACAGCACAATAAGCATGCCTGCCTCAGTTTCCCTCTTTGGGAGTTCCAGAAATAGCTCAAATCGTCTTTAAGAACAAATATAATCCTTGTGGGATTCATTTATTATAAAAGTCCCATACACATAAACTGTAAGAAAACAAATTTCAACACCAAGTCCCACAACCATAGTCCAGACTGTGCATTGAGTAAAGCCACGGCGTCTCTCCAGCGCAGTCCAGGTGTCCCTTCAACCCTCTCTGACCCTCTGGCTTCAACTCTTGGCCTGCCAGAGCCAGCAGGTATCTCCCTCTGCCTTCAGACCTCGCCAGCCTTGGCTCTCTGGCTCAGAAAGGCCAGCCAGCTAGCTCTTTTCCTGGATGGCTTCCTTATCCCCAGCCTTTTTCAGAAAGCCTGGTGGTGGCTGTGATTGTGGAAGACCATCTGGCTAGTCCATCCCCTGGCTTCCTGATAATTCCTCCCTCTTTCCAGGGAGAACCTGTAGAGAGCTCTCTGCAACTTTCCCCTGAGATTACCTCCTCCAGGCTCCCAAGTCTGATCTCCTATAACCCCTAGGTCTGCTTCATCCTCTTAATTGGCCAAACTGGGAGTGCTTATTCTGGTACATGGGAGCTGGACCTGCTTCATTTACAGGGGCCAGCCACCCAGTGACAGAATTTATATGGGAATAAAATGGAAACTTTAGTAATCCTAGGGAAAAAAATTTAGCTTGCAAAATAAGACCCCTCCTGCCTACTTGTAAGGCACATCTGTCAGTGAACACACTGTACTAGTGATTTGGGATCTGCCCTGTTGATTAAATACCAAGTAGAAATTAAGACTTTGATTTTGATGTATCAAACGTAGGCAGGTTCCAGTCATGGCAGGCTCCACGCACCAGCATTTCAAGCAGCTGCTTGGGACTGCATTTAGAATGGGGTGGCAGTCCATGTCCTGTGGCGGCAATTCGGCAGCAGCTCCGCCACTCTTCCTGCCGTGGCAGCTTTCGGGCAGCAATTCGGCGCGAATGCTTGGGGTGGCAAAATTGATAGAGCGGCCCCTGCTTCCAGTCCAACTGTTTCAAAGATGTCCTTTCTCCTTATACCATACTGCCACAGCTGTGATCAGCAGAGATGCCTGAGCAGCAGCCTTACTGCTATAAAAGAGAAGGGGCTGCTAGCAGGACATTACACAGTGATTGAAGAATGGAGTGGCTTTGCTGCTCTCCCCTTCTCGAATCATTAGCCGCCTTGCTCCTTCCAGCATTTCTTGCTTCTGTGTCCCCACCTCCAGCATCTCTTGTTAATGTGCTTTCTTGCCCAGATGCTCTTCCCAACACCCACCTGGCCCAGCTGTGTCTTTCAAAAGCATTTGCATGTTGCCAAGCCAGCATTTTAATCTTTCACTTTGCCATGAGGGCTAAATTAGGAGTTTATAATGAATCTCACTTATCTTGATTTCTTAGCTACAATATTAGAAGAGTTAAGTGCTTTGAAAGGCCCAGCTGCCAGCAGAGAGTGGGTCTGTTGCTCCCAGCGCAATTGATGGCACAATCCTTCCATGGGCTTCACTGTGGCTGGGTAGCTCTGCATGTCCCTTAATGTAGGCCAGTGTTGTACTGGTGCTATCTGACCCTATAGAGTCCCTGGATGTCAAATAGGCAGATACTAGAGTATCTTTGACTGTGTCTACTCTACAGAGCCTATGCCAACATAGCCCCCAAATTTTCCTGTTGGCTCAGGGACATCACTCTTCTGTCCACATAGCTGTGTCTTCGTTGAGGGTTGGCATAGCTATGTCAGTAGGGGGTGTGGGTTTTTTTCACCCCGACACTAGCTATGCCATTGTACATTCTAAGGGTAGACCAAGCCTTTATCTCAAGTATTTTTAATTCGTCACCCGAATATCTAGGTGACCACTAAGCATCTTTGCAGATCAATTATCCTGGTTTTGATGGTCATTTAGGAGGTAAATCTAGGGGAAAGTTTACTCTCTTCCTTGCATCTCTCATCTGTAATGTGGTGCTTGATATGTTGGGATACTGACCTTTCTGTCCTCACTGAAGGATGGACCCTCCTGCCCTTCTGGGGAGTTTTAATCAGCACAAGAGCAGAGGGTACCTATTGAGAGGAGAAGCTGCTGCATCCCTTGGTTCATGCCAGCAGGAAGTCAGGGCCAGGCTAGCTGAAGATCCTGAGCTGGGGACTGTGTATCCTATACTATGAGTAGCAGGTCAAAGGAAGCCTGGCAGGCTGTCTGCAGTGCTGTGTTGTTGAGACCATTGCCCCAAGGCAAGCTGGAGCTCAGAGGTTTTCCTAAGACTCTTTTTGCCCCTGTTTGAAAACTGTCTTGCAAATATTCCAGACAGTCTTGAAGACAAGAATGAAATCTTTCTAAAGCTGAACAATCTGCAGCATATTCAGAAATTTATATACACACACACACTATACTTATGCCTAGATGTATATCTCCTCTCTATCCAAACACAACACACAGGCACGCTCACACCTCTTTTATCTTAATAAAGAAAGGATGTTCTATTCATAGGAAAATAGTTGGGTCAGGCTCTCTGGGGCTTTTTGTTTGTTCTCTACAGGGTGCCTAATAGCACTGCAGGGGTAGGAATCCAGTCATGCAAGCAACCTACAGTAGTAGTGCCAACCAAAAAAAAGTGTTAATTAAAGGGTGTCAGGACAGGATTCAAGGAGAGAAAGAAGAGGGGTTTTTTGGGGCCGGGGGGACACAAATTTTGGAAAGAGAAGGAAATATAGCAAGATGGCTTAATCCAATCTTTATTTTTTGGAGGGAATTCTCTGTTTAGAATTGTATCTTGACCCTTCTGCCCGTTGCTTTATAATAACTATGAAGCAGTGTTTTAGTCATGACAAATATAAATCTGTCTGATTTATTTTCTTGTTTAATATAGCAAAAATAATGTTAAACGCATGGAAGACACCCCACTGCTCTTTATAAAAGCCACACTCAGATGCATGTAGGTTTTGCAGTATTTCATGTAAAATCATGGTTTGGTTATTGTTTAAAATTTGGACATCTCATTTTATTGCTTAGGTGATTTGATATAAAAGCTGTAGCTTTCATTTTGAATTTCATGCCACTATTCAATATTTAAAAAAGAACTAAATCAAACAAGTGTTTTTGAGTCTCTCGTAATGTGGCATAAATCAATATTGCACAGAGCAGTAGCAAGTTCCTGTAGAAGAATATTAATTCTACAGATTGATTTATTTTCTCTTTAAACCAGTGAGCAGAAATTACTAGGATTAACTCTTTTTGAATAAAGCCAGAGAAAGTGGGACACACACACAGGGAGAAAATGCAATTCCACTTTGTGAGAGATTCATAATATTATATCACATATATTGTATTAGACAGTAGCTGGGGTTGTGTTTACCCTAGAGAACTGAGCAGTAAATTGAACTGATAGGATAGCATCAGTGTAATGACCAGTGGTGCAGTGTGTTCATGCTTCCCATGGTTTTCAATCTGTTTTTCCCCATAGCCTCACTTGTGTTGTGCTGTACCATTGCAGTGGCATTGTACTCTGGGTACTTATCCCACAGTTCCTGGCACTCATCCCTGGCAGGGAGATTCAGAATGCCATGTGAGAGCTTGTGGGGAGCATAAACAATGTTTTATGATATCTGGAGTTTCACGTGATTTCCTTATTCCTGCCTCCCTTCTTGCAAATTTTATTTTTTTCAATATGACTGTCATCCAGTAGTCTTAATGAGCTAACGTGAGGCAACACGGCCACCACTTCCTGCAGTCTGCATGTGGAAATTAAGCTCCCATGGTAAAGTTTGGTCACCAATTTCCATTTTTGACAATAAGACTGAAGCCAGGGTTTCATCAGGGAAAGGTGGCTGTGACTCTATAGTTAGGGGGCTCGCCAGGACACTGAGGAGACAGGGAAATGTGAGGAGCTGAAGAGCTGCAGAGGAAAATGGGGAAAGGGGAGGTGTGGTGTCAGGGCAAGAACAGACAGGTGGGGATAAGGGAGTATGGGAGTGCATTAAGAGTTTAGGGAGAATGGGGGAATGTGAGTACGGGAGGGAAACTGAGGGGAGCGCAAAGGGTAGTGATGAAGGAGGGGACAGAGGAGGTAAATGGAGTTTCCCTTAGAGGAGCCAGCAGGGAGACTTGAATTTTTTGTACATGCACTGAAGATTGAATATTGAAACTGAAATGTTCAAAGCACTTTGGAGGCCTTTGGTATCTCAATAAAAGCTCAGACCGCCAGGCAAACTTTAAAGAAAACAAATATGAATGTAGTATTTTTTAGTATTTAGCAACTGCAATAGTACAGCACAACACAATTTAGTATTTTTAGTACTATTGAATAGCAGCCAGGACTCATCTGAGATGCTATGGGCATGGAGGAAGATTTAGCACTGCAGTACCTATGAAGAGATTAACCAGCAGAGGGGTTTGAGTTTTTGCTGCGGCAGTCATGCTCCCTTTCCCCTTGGAGATGCTGGCTCCATGAGGTGCCTGAGTATGATGACCAATCTAGTGTCTGGACCACAACCATCGACTGAGTTGTACTCAAGACCAGAAAGGAGTAGCTGCAACTTCAACACTGCAGAATGAGAAGGAGGTTTCCCTATACCTCCTTGATGAAGTAGCCCCAACACGGAGGTAACACTCCAGGATGAGAGCTATCACTGGTAGGCAGTGGGGGGAGAAGAGTGTGGTAATTACCTTGTGGAAGCTAACTGTGCTGGACAGTTAGTAGTTTGTTGACTACTGGACCATTTTGGGGTCAGAAAATCCATGCTGTTATCCTGGATTTTTTAAAATTGCTTTGCCTTTAGTTTTGGTGAATCTTTGACATATAAAGCAAAAATTGGTAACATCCCTTTACATTTCTAATATTGAAAAAAGCCTGTCCTCTTGGCTTCCCTAGAGGACTTCATACAGATCTCAGGGGTGAATTGTGAGTTTTCTCTCTCTCTTTAAGCGAAAAGGCAGGGTGTCAATTTTTTATCAAAGACATACCTTTCCAAGTCTATATTAGATATTTGTATTAAGTAAGTGTTAACAAAAACCAATCAAAGCATTAATCGGACTTACTTTCTTCTCATGGTTCAGTTGCTGAGTTTTCCATTTCTTGTCTTTTATCTCACTTGTGATATTAATCCCACATGATAAATATATGAATCAGATTATACCAGGGGACTGGATTTGATGACTCATGAGGTCCCTTCCAGTTTTATGTGCTACAGTAGCAAAAAACTATCTTCATGCTTTTCTTATACATTAGAAAGAAGCAGAGGTCACAAGTCCATTTACCTTTCTCCCCACTTCACAGGTCACATTTAACATGGCCCACCTAGAACCACTGTGATCCATGTGAATAGACGATGGTAGTAGGTGTTCTCCATTATTTCTTTTTCAAAAAAGCTCATGTTTAGGGCCTGAACTTGCAGTCTTTATTCAGGGGAAAGCTCTCACTGACATACATGATCTTAGTCATAGTCAGATAGGGTTTGCAGGATCAAGCCCTTAGTAATTCTACTAAAAACTGTAATATAAATGTACCACATTCAAATCCCTTCTAAAAATGCATTTATTAGATAATGCCCACAAACTGCGAGTTCATAATCACAAGAAAATAACTTGGTATTCCCTGCTCTTGATTTCCCAGTGTGTCCTATTTTCTCTTTCAATCTTCTAGTTTATAAACTCTTCAGGGCAGAGACTGTCTTTGTGTCTTATACAGCACCTGCTGAGGACATTGTTGGTGTTAAATTATAAGCAATAATAGAATTATATTTTAACCCAAAAGCAATGGGAAGGGCTGCAGGGATAATGCTAAATGACCAGTAAGAGTGGCATAGAAAAGGTTGGAGATTTTTTCAACTTGAAGCTGTATTTATTTTATCTGCTTGATTTCAGCAGGTCTTTCCTAGAAAATATTGGTCTAAATTGGAAACCCAGAAGCCTAAAATATGTTATGTTGTAGTTGCTTGCTAACTGGAAAAAGAGTGTGACTGATTTCTTAATGCCCTGATTTATGAAGCTGTTGCAAGTTTCTTCACTCTCCACATCTAAGCTGCATAGATACAAAGATCACACAGCAATGCGGAGACTTCTTGTTTAACCAAAGGGGGAAAAAAACAACAAAAAGACGGGAGTAATTAAACCGCAAAAAGTATATACAAATAAGTTACTGTCTGAGTGAAGATGCCATGGGGGCATCTTCCTTTGTATTTCTTGTTTTAAATTGCAGTAATTTTAAAAGGAAAGAGAATGAAACAGAAGGCTTCTGGAAATGTCTGAACATTGATCTGAAGTTTGCAGTCTTTTCGTTTAAAACAAACAAAACACTCCAACAGACCCTTCTTTGTCCTAGTCTACTATTCTGTCTCCTTTACCTCCATTACCATTCTCCACATAAATGTACCAATGAGTTCTTGGTACAAAGCTGTGGAACAGATAGAAACTGTAACTTTTTATCTTGCGCATTAGCTAGAGATTAAATATTAATAAGTGCCTGAATGAAAAAGTGTGTTAAAATCAGCAGTAAAATACATCAGAGGGCATGCAAAATACTCCCATATAAAATCAGAATATTTTAGTCATTGCAATGCCTTGTTTCTCTGGAGGAGGAAACAAATAATATAAATATGAAATCTCATGTTACAGTATGTTAAGGAAACAAAGGAAACAAAACCTTCAATAGAAATAGACAAAATCTCTTTCATTTCTACCCCAACTACTTACAACTATTAACAGCAAAAACATATTTTGTAGCATCACTATTTGCTTCGCTGAGCTTTGCCCAGCTTTAGCTTAGAGATCGCTCATAAGTTAAAGAGTCAAAAGAAGAAATTAATGTCAACACTTTCAAACCTGGCTGACAGGCTCTTAAATCTATATTTAGGCACTTTAAACAAGTTACCTGATTTTCAAAGGTGCTGAATAACTGCAGTTCCTCTAATTTCCATGGAACTATACATATGCTTAAAATTTAGCATGTGCTAAAAGTTTTGCTGGAGCGAGGCCAGAGTGTTTAGCGCCTTGCAGGATCAAGCCTTCAGCTTCTCCTTCTCTCCATCTCCATCTGCCCTCTCCTCAGCTCGCATCTCCACAAAATGCCCTTTGCATTAATTGTCTCCCCAGTCAGTAACCTAATGTGTACAGGAATTTATTTTGTGTGTTTCAGTGATGAGGGTCTACCTGTGCATTATGGAGAAATGGAGGCAGTGCCTTCAGTTTTCTGAGAAAAGCACTAGTAGCTTATTAATGCACAGCCTGAAGGGGTTTAAATAATCTATTAATTTAATAGCAGAAGTCAGAAGGGACTATTGTGATCATCTAGTCTGACTTCCCATGTAACACAGGCCATAGGACTTCCCTGAATTAATTCCTGTTTGAACTAAAGCATCTCTTTCAAGAAAAATGTCCAATCTTGATTTAAACATTTCCAAAGATGAAGAATCCACAACAACCCTTGGTAAATTGTTCCATTGGTTCATTACCCTCACTGTTTAAAAATCTGCACCATATTTCTAGTCTAAATTTACTTGGCTTTAAATTCCATCCATTTGATCTTGTGATACATTTGGCTGCTAAATTGAAGAGCCCATTATAAAATATTTGTTCCCCATGTAGGTACTAATAAATGTGGATCAAGTCACCCCCTTCACCTTCTCTTTGATAGACTCCAGGAGCTCAATATACTTAGTTTATCACTATAAGGCATGTTTTCCAATCCTCTAATCATTCTCATGGCTCTTCTCTGAATCTTCTCCAGTTTATCAACATCCTTCTTGAATTGTGTCCTTATTTACCACTTCCCCAGACTGTGTGACATCTGCAAACTTTATCAGTGATGATCTTACCTTTTCTTCCAGGACACTGATAAAAATATTAAATAGCCTAGGGCTCTCCCCACCGTTTTGCTTCAAAAATATCTGTTAGAACTCTTTTTAACAGAATGAACTAAAAGATTTTCCTGATCTCCTTGGCCATGAGGTCCCAACTAGTCATAGTTGTGATATCACCAAAGCAGTCCAGGCGGCCAGTCAGAACATGGTTTTGGATAACCACTGCCACTATTAATATTAGCAATATTTTAATAATGATGGAATTATTCCATGAAACTCTAACTTCAATGGATGTAAACTAGTGATTTTATTATTTCTAATACTATTATTTGGCTTTATTTGCTGGGGAAAAACACTTCATTAAAATCAGTGGATGAGGGATTTGGGTGCACAAGTAAGGCAGGACTCAACCATTACAATTTGTATGTTTAGATCTATGCTAACACCCAGTTCATGTTTGCAATAATTTGACTTACCAAATCTGTCTCTATACTTCTATATTAAATATGCATATTCAGAGACCTTGGTTTAAAGTGTTGCTCCTTCTTTCCTGATGAGCTTTGTGTATGTTCTGTATGTTTTGGGCTTGCTAATCCAATAGTCATTTCTGAGATCCATACAAACGAAAATCTTACCAATAAGATATCAAACCCTCAATTAATGTAATGTATGTACTGAGGATTTCTTCTCCTCCCCATTTCCCTCTGCCCAAATCTTCATTAATTCCCTTGGACACAGCCTACTAACTGAAGCATCAGACCATCACAATGCACTTAAACGGCTGCATGAAATTTGTTTTACAAGGCTGGTTTTAACTGAACTACCTGCTGTGCACCACATTGCTACTGTTTGTGAAATGAACGATGGGAAAAGCAAGTCTGTGATTTCATTTGTTCAGACCGATTAGTCACACGTTGCATACGGTATCATTTGCTTGTCACTTAATGACTGACCAGCCTGCCTGAATCATTAGTGCTGCAGCGCAATGAAAGGAAGACATCAGCATAATGATGAGCTGAAGGAAACGGAGTGCTGTTTTACCTAAAAGAAATGGTGCGCAGAAATCCAGCACAGCTGCAGGTGTTCCGATGACAATGTGGGAAGCAGTTAGCTTCCAATTTAGCAGAAAATTAAGAGCAAAAAAACTGTTATTTGTGAGAGAAGATACTCATGGCAAGCAATCATCCATGCTCTGTATCCACAAGATGAGCATTCAGCTGTCTTTGTCGTGACTTAAAACAATTGGTATCTTGGGCTGCATTCAACACCAGATTGGTATTTATTATCTGCAGTTTATTCTTTCTTCGAATATTCCCCCCCACCCTTTATTTTATGGTTAATTTGCTTGTTTGAATGTAAAGCCATTTAAACTGAAAAATCTGGATTGTGGTTTATCATTGTGCCAGTGCTCTGAGCTGTGTGATGCAAAGTAATTGGCAATTTTCAAATTCATAATCCATTTTGTTTCATGCATCCATACACACCACACCACATCCCAATCTCAAATTGGTAACCGGGAAGATTGGAGCATGCAGATTCTGTTAGTCAAATAACATGAATCACTGAGAGCCATGCTTTTTATGAAGTTTAAATTATGAATCCCACAAACCAAGCATGCACCACTCCCAAAGCAAACCAGCCCTCTGTTCCAAGAACTAGGAAGAGAGAATCTGGGCACAATCCCATAGTCCTTCTGTTGGCAAGACTCCCATTAACTTCAACAGGACCTTTCCCTGAGTAGAGACTGATGAATCTGGCCCAAAGTCTGGAAGTTAACAATGTCAGTGCTGTTGTTGTTGTTGTTTTACAAAAGCACCACAGAGAGGGCTTCTTGGGGAGAGGGAAATTGTTGGAGGGAGGGATTTGAACTATATAGAAGAATTTTAAATCTCTTACAAGTGTTTAGGATTAAAAATGATCCTTTTAAATATGTATAGCTATTTATACCTGTGCAAAGTGGGTGAAAAGTGCTGTCATCCTGGTCCAGCAGCATTTTATACTCACTTAGTATCTTGGGCTGCATTCAACGCCAGATTGGTACTTATTATCTGCAGTTTATTCTTTCTTTGAATATTCCCCCCAACCCTTTATTTTATGGTTAATTTGCTTGTTTGAATGTAAAGCCATTTTAGCTGAAAAATCTGGATTGTGGTTTATCATTGTGCCAGTGCTCTGAGCTGTGTGATGCAACATACGGCTCAGGCCACGTGTTAGCATGGAAATATCCACCTTTTAAAAATCCACCACTGTGTTCTAGCCAGGTCTGATCAGCTTGATTCTAGAGAATTTCTCTGTCATGGTTACAGTGTTCTTGTCTGAGCTAGTCCAACCCATCTTACTCCCAAGGTCCTTTAAACATCTTATCTTGACAATGCATCCTCAATGTGTCTTTTCTTGGTCTACGGCTAAAGGACAAGGCACTATCTCAGCACACAACACCTGGGGTGAAATATAAAAGGTTTCCTTCTTGTTTACATTGTCTATAGTAGAAGAAAACATGGTCTACGCCTTCCAAAAATACATTAATGGCTTCAGAGCTCACAGAAGTGCCACATCTGGTCAAGAGGCTTTTATCTTGCAAATAGTACAGCAATAACCTCCTTGTTCTCTTACTTTGATGAAAAGATGTTGATCTAACACTTGTTGGATCCTTCTCTTCTGTTCTTGATGACTGTCTCAGTACTGGCTACTGTCCTCTCTCGGCCTATACCTTTTAGTTCTCTGGGCTCCTTCCCAAATTTCTATTTTCATACCTGCCACGTGTACTGGTACAGTATGGCATTTTCTCATTTTGGTACCACTTACCATTGGGAGTTCAGTGCCATGCTACTTACTTCTATAACACCTTGTGCTCCCTAGATATGACCATCCCACAACACTGAGACTACCTGAATTATGTCAGACACACGACAGCATGGCAATGCGGGTGCAGGAATAACAGACCAGGGACAGGATAGTGTTAGCAACTCTCAACAAAAGATATTGTGTTTTGTTGTTGTTGTTTCAAGTAGTGAAATTTGGGAAGGGAAAACCAAGGAAGGGAGGAGGAAAGTATAATGGAAGGGGAATAGGGAAACAATAGGACAGAGGAACAGAAAGTGAGAGCAGGGAAATGATGGAAAAGAGAGGAAGGGGCAATAGATGGATAAACATTAGGGAGGAGAGGGGGAAATTGTAAAGCAGAGAGAGAAACAGAAGAAGGGATAATTGGCTCATTGTCTTCTACGTGGCTTGTCATCCTTTCTTCTTTCCTTCTTTGTCTTTTATCCCTCTTTTGGTTCCAAGAGATGCTTTCACTTCTTTGTGCTGCTTTGAAAATTTGTATGTTAAGGGAGTTTGTCTCCCTTCACCTTCCAACTGACAACTATTTTGGCAGAGTCAGTTTAATACATGTTACTTTTTTGGGTTAGGCTTCCCCACAACCTCCACCCTGCCTGTGCTTTTCATTTCACTACTTTCTTGTGCTCCCTCTCTGCTCTCACCAGCTGGCCAGAGAATACACTCAGCAACACTCATTCCCCCTGCCTAATCACGCAGTCTTCTGTGCTGCCAATTTTGTGTTATGATGATTCCATTTCTCTACATTCATTTCCAATACTCTTGTCACCTTACAGCCTCTGCTTCATTAAGCATATTCTCTAATTTATTAGCACTTATTTATTAGCATTATTATTAATTTATTATTTATTATTTATAAAGGATCTTCCTTTATAATCCTGGGGTAGAGTTGATCCTGCTCCAATGATCTATTTGCCTACAGTACCATACCTGCCAGATCTCCAGGATTTACCACAGGGCACATGGTTGTATGGAGGTCGCACTGGACTGTTTCCCTATCTGTCTGTTGCTCACCAAGCATGCACTCTTTTATATTTATGAAGAGACTAGCTTCACCAATAATTGTAAAACAAAAATGCTAATGGTGTTAAGAAGATTTAAAGCCAATATTTAATTCTTGGAATACCAGAAGGTTGACAGACTAGGACAGCTGATCTGTTCTCTGCTAGGGACAACCAGTAGCCTTCAAATGGTAGATAGTACGTTTTGAAAGAAAACTGCAGTGACTAGTTCAAATACCATTGATAGCTGAGTATTCTTTTATCACTGTAGAATCCAAGGACATCACAACATTAATTAATCTTTTCAAACAACTCTTTGAGGTAGGGAAGTATCTTTATCCTCATTTTTACAGTGGGGTTGAGGAGAACTGTCAGGGAGAGACTGATGCACAAGTCCACAAAGGGACTTTGGCATCTGAACCCCTGATTTAGGCACAACTAAGATCCTCCAAGCCCCCATTCAGCTGCTGCCTAAGCCTGTAGGCACTTAAACTCACTCAGCACCTAAATTTTTGTTGCAAAAATTCTTGAAGTGCCTAAGTTTTTGTGCTGGGCATGAACATGGTTGCCTCACGCTAGGCATCTGGATGCCTGTCTCAAGCTTGAGCCCCAGCAAGATCCTCACATGAGGAAAGATAGGCAAGGGAATGCCTGTCTTGCATGCAGGGCCCAGTCCAGTAGGTGTGTTCTGAACACAGGTACCAGATAGGGCCCTGTCACAATATAAGTGCTACCCCCGCGGGAGTCCCCTGGGGAAGCACCAGCATTATGTAGTGCTAATGCAATTACATGTAATGGAAAGGATCTCTGGAGGGGTGAAGGTATGAGTGTGGAGTGAAAGATTTCTTTGCAGGCTGCGAGAGGCCAAAGGAGGAGGAAAAGAGAAAGGAACAGGTTAACTCAGTGTTCCACCTAAACCTGAAGATAAGAAGTTGACTCCAGCCCAGGGCAATTGCACCCTCTGCTACCTGCCAAGAAAGACAGGGGCTGAAATTCGAGGTTCCAACCCCGACCAGCCGTAAAAAAAAAAAAAAAAAAAAAAGTTGCTAAACAAAATTGCAGGGGCTGCAAAAACAAGTGAGACTGTGAAGGTCAGCGAGTAAAAAAAACAACCATCTTTTGTTCCTGAAGCCGGTACATTTTGGAAAAGCCGAGGAAGCCATGGGAAGCCGGTTTGGACTGGTACAAAGAGCACAGGAGACAGAGGTCCCTGAACGGAATGTCCCCAGAAGAACCAAGGGCTTAAAAATCCTCCCAAGAGCCAGGGCAGGTCGGAGATCAACAGCAGACCCTGAACGACCAGTGCACAGGACAAGAACTCCTGTCCACCCTTCCCCCTCTTCTTATGTTACACCCAGGCTTGGCCAGCCTCGGGCAGTGCGGGTGTGAGTATGAAAGTGGGTTAGGGCTTGGGGCACTAACGCTTTCTTCCTGCCTTTGAGTGATGTGGGGAACCCCCAGCACTCTCCGCTGTTGTTTTATTATTTTATTATTAAAGCTTTAAAATGTAGTCACTTGGTGTGCTCCTTCATTCTCTCCCCTGACAATCCTGTGGCCTCAGCTTGATCACCTGATGCCTCAGGCAAATTGGTAACATAAATTTGTCACACAGTTTTGGTGGAGAATTGTGGAGGGGGGGCTCTGTGGAGCACACCAACTGTTCTGCCCTTGGCATTTCATGTTTGCTCTGTCCAGCACTGTTGGTATTACATGTTAAGAATTTTATGCTTACAGGTGTGACCCACCCTCAGTTGTAGCATGACTGAGAACTGGAGGGAGGTTTAGCATTCCTTTCTCCACTCCGGTCGGCAGGGGAAGGATGCAGGTAAGTCTACCCCCGGCTGTAGCAGTTCCGGGTAATAGGAGGAGAACTTAGGGATCCTCGCTCCAAGTGAGGGGAAAAATCCTCGGTCCATACACCCTCAGCCGTAGCATGCCCAAGTATAAAAAAAGAACATAGGGTTTCTCTCTCTGCCTGGAAGAGGCTTTGTATGTGGTGTATGGATCCTTGGTGTACTAAACCGAGTAATATGGGGGAAGCTTAGCATCCCTTCCTCCGGCCCAGGAGGGTAAGCATTGTAAGCCCCGATGCTCATGTAAGGAGCATAAAATCTCAAGTAATTAAAAAACCATCAGAGTGGTACTAACGATGTGTAATAATATATTAGAAAAACAAAAAAATACAGCTGCGGACTCAGGAGTCCCACAGTCATAAGCAATAGCATCAACAATGGAGTCCCAAAAGGCTGGTGGACTAAATGCCCGTGACACACGGCAGGCAGCAAAAGGGAACAGGACCCTGTTGCTTCTTTCAAAGGGGGGTAAAAACCTCTCCCGGTTGGAGAGGGCTCTCACCAAAGTGAAATACAATCCCTGGGGTACCGTGGCGGAGCTTCAAAAAAGCATGCATACTTGGCAAAATTTACTAAACCTGTATGCCAAGTATAAAAAGCAAAAGGGTAAAAACTTAGGAGCAGCTGTAAAATTAGTATAAACTGCAGAAGCCATATGGTATCAAATATTATCAAAACAAATTTTTTTTAAAAAAAAATATGTATCCAACAGCTAATAAAAATTAAGCAATTAAATGCGCAAATCACTAATCAAGCAGAAACCCAAGCCTTCGCCCAGGAGGAGTTGCAAGCCTTAAGACAAAACTTCCAGGTGGAAAAAGTGAAACGCACCTGCCTGGACGCACTGGCTAAGCAAGCACTGGTGCTTCAAAAACTCGTCAAAAATTTGACCATTCATGCTCAGCATACGCCGCAACAGCAATGTGCCCACCATAAAAAAAAAAAAATTAAACAGTTAAAACGTCAGTTGGCTGTGCATTTAGTCCAGGTGGCAATCCTCATGGGGGATGATTTGGGTGACCCATGTAAGGGCTTTGATTTCTCCCTTTGTGAGGATCCACAGGGTGGACGGATTCTTATTGCACCCCCATAGTGGCCCTCATTAAGACTAAGGAGAGGTCCACTAAATAACTCCAGGATGGGATCTGGATCAAGTCTCAGCGTATTTCAGCTGGAATTCAGAGACCGCTGGGTCACAAGCTCGGCCCCTTCAAAACAAAAAAAAAGGCTCCTTTCCCTTTAAAATATCATACATGTAAATAATTTGTCCCAGCAAAAAAATTAAGCAGGTGCTCACAGTTGCCAGGCCGAAGCTGGTCTCCACCCTGAAAACCTGCAGTGACCGAATTGTCGGGAGAGGGGCTGTCTATCGTTCAAGCCATGGCAGACGTTCTTCTTTCCGCCAAAAACAAACGGAAGTATTTATCCAACCTAATTCAAGCCCCTAAGCAAACCAGGTTAAACTATTTTTATGAACAAAGTTTAATTGCGGCTGTCCTAGAACAAATTCAGCCGGCGAACGCAAAGCAGCGCCATTTAGGCCAGCT
This sequence comes from Dermochelys coriacea, assembly GCF_009764565.3. NCBI lineage: Eukaryota > Metazoa > Chordata > Testudines > Dermochelyidae > Dermochelys > Dermochelys coriacea. Next base: position 211,280,222 of record NC_050069.1, read on the forward strand.
TCCATGGACCGTCGCTCAACTACAAAAGCTAACAAAAATAAATAATCAATTATTAAAAAAAATAAACTAGAGCTCTAAGCCAAAGGCAAACCTGCAAATTGGGAGGCATTAAAAGGTAAAATCATACAAATTGCTAAGCGTTTTGGAAAGCCAATTAAACAAGTAAAAATAACAGCCCTCCAAGCTAATCCTAAAGCAAAAAGCACCCTCACATATACCAACCAAGTGCCAGGGGAAGGTAAAAAGGGGCCAGCCAAGAGCTGGCCAAACTGGTGCTATCGGGAGGGCCGGGTCTCGCCGTTAACGAAAAAAATGTGAAAAGAACAGCAATAAAGGTGCGTACACAAACTTACTTCATCCTCAGGGCTCAAAAAAACCCCATAAGCAAATAAAATAAAAAACCCACCGTCCTGTTGGTAGAAAAGCTATTCACCCTCTCAGCCAAGGGGGTATAAACAGACCGTCAACATCCACAAAACCCGGATCCACACGGCAGGTGACCAGCCACCCCCGCACTGGCCCGTGGCAGCAGCCACCCCTCCAATAAAAAATTATCACCAGCTCCATGATCAACTCCCATGGACTGGGGATCCCAGGGAGGGCTCTGGCTAGGGCAGCCCCATTGTCGGCCAGGGGTCCCGCTGGCAGTATCAAAATAAAGTAACCTAAAACTCTAACTGATGCCCCAAAATTGCCGTTGTAGTCGTTGAATAGCCCTGCATGGCCCTACTAGACACCGAGGAAGGTATAAATGTGTTAAATTTCACCCCTGTTGAGGGCAACCTGGGGCCTCCCACCCACGTCTCGGCCTTCAATTCGGGGCCTCAACAGCAACAAACTCGCAACCAAGTCCCAGTGACTATTGTAGGGTCGGTTTTGCATGCCTCATTTACTATTAACCCTTCATCCATAAAAACAGTAATTTTAAAAATGCCATAAATGCTAAAGCAAAAACTGTGGTTTAATCCTTATGACCAAGGGGCTACGTTGTGGCAGGAGTGGCATATCCCCCTGCCTCGCAATGAGGGGGGGAGATTTGCCACCACCACAGTGGCAGCGCTGACTGCAGAGGGGGAAACGTTTTGGAGACAGCAGTTCCAGGGGTGTGGCAGACGTATCCCTCGGAGTGTGGGAGGCACAAGACAGTGATAGTGGAGGTGGTAGGTCCCCCATTTCCCCACAATGCCAGTATTCTTACTCCAAAGCTGCGGAGGAGGGCATACTGGAATATCCCTCAAAATGGGTCGGTCTTGGTAAAAAGACATTTGGCACCCTGTATTCCATATAGGGGTTTACTCTGCTTAGGAAATAGCCACTTCCTGGGCACAGAGAGAGGCAGTTTCAATGGAAAAGATGCACTATGTGAAACCATAGACTCGTCCTCTTTGCCTTCTCTCACTAGAAATTATAGGATTGACATTAATGCCCTGCAGACGTGGCTTTAAGATTTGGCTGCATGCTGCTGAATGGATATTCCTGAATTATCCCTCTTTTGTCCACAACAGGAGTGCTGGAACAGGAGTCAGGGCACCATGGTCCCATCACTTTTTGCCTACCTTAAGGCTGAGTGATGGGGGATGGGACAGGGGGGCAGAGAGGAGTGAGTGGGGGGAGTAGCCTTGGGGAAGGGGCAGAGTGGGGGTAGAGCCCTGGTTCGAGCATCAATAGCCCTCCCCACACACACACACTCTTCTAGGGAGCTTCTGGTGCTCCTGGTCCTCAAACCCACTTTCTGTATGAGACTGATACCAACAGTTACAGACTGGTTTATCAGAGTTGCAAATGTTAGAATTATGGTGCCTTTTTATTCAACTCCTCCCCCCCCCAAGTTTAGGGGGAAATGTTGAATAAATGGCTCCTATTTTGTCCCATTTCTACCTGTAAATGTTTCTGCATCTCTGCTACATCAGTTTGAAGTGGTATAGCTATAAAAGTTCTTTGTATAATGTGCTCATCCCCATAGAATCTGGTCCTCACTCATACTATTAATAGTCAGATGTTAGTTCTGGAATCCATATGTTAACTCTTATTCTTGTGTTTTAACAACCACTGGCCTATTTACCTTTATTTCGCTAAAAAGTAAGCGTAACCAATAATTCTTTTGACATGTTAATGGTCTTCCTTTCATATGCCTATTCCTGGCGATATGGAATCCTAATCTGAGAAACTGACAATCACTCAAATTTTTGTTGCCAAAACTTTTGTTGCTATTTGTTAGGTTCTTCTGCCTTCCATTCTGATAATGACATTAACTGATCCAGCAGTTCCAGACAGCTGAATCGGAGAAACGGTGGCATCATTCATAGGTTAAAATTCCAATTTTCCTTTTACTTTCCAGCAGCTATTCTGTAAAATGAGTCAAAAGGGAGCCCCCCTTGTTTCATTTGCTGCCAGAGTAGTAGGAGCTGTGTTACAGAACCATACAAACAATAGATTTTTCAGTTCTGAGAAATAGAAAAAAAATTAGTTGTGGGTTAAAAAAAACTTTTAGTTCAACCCAAAACAAAAAGTCTAATTTTGATTTTGAGCACTTAACTTTAAAAAAAATAATTTTAAATAAAATTAAAGGAAATTTTTAAACAATTTTGAATAAAAAAATTGAAACATTTCTTTTGAAAATGCTAAAACAAACATTTTGATTCCCCCCACCCTAGAATGTTAGGTTTGTTTGGTCCCCCCCCCCCCCCCCCCAGGTGAAACAATTCTGCAAAATTGACATGAATTCACTACATGTTTCAATGTCTTCGTTTTTCACCAAAACAGTTTTGGTCAAAATCCTTGCACACAGCTCTGGTACTAAGCTCCTCCTCCTGGAAGTTGCTCTGCAAATTGTGAAATGTAGATTCAAGAAGCAAGTGGACACTGTTTCAGATAAGGCAAGAATACAAGGAGTAATGCTTACTAGTGAGAGGCTAGGCTGATGACCTGTGCCATGGTTTGGGAGAGAGAGGCTCTGGAGGAATTTATCATCTTATTCTTACTAAACCTATAAAACTGAGACACAGAACTTTTGATGCTCAGTAAGCTGATCTTTTCCCTTTTTTTCTACAGTGATTACGCCTACTTCTGTGAAGTGCACAGAACACCAGCAGCACAAATATTTACTGTAATATTTTGTAAAGCTGGCATGTTCGCTCTAAAAGCTACCTAGTTAATGGCAACACAGGAAAGGGCGAAGTGCTGTTGTTAACATTTGTAGATCACCACACTCCTGTGTCAATAATAATTAAATAGATCCAGTGTAACTGGACCCACTTAATTTTGGTGGAGAAAATTTTGTATGCTAATTTCTGCCATGACTGTAGCATACTGAAACCCCTGCCGTGTATCTACTGGACCAAACAAGTGACTAATTTGTAACAAAGCCCTGTTGTGCAGATGTGAAGCAGTTGTAGTCAGGCCAACTGAATGAGTGTTAGATATACATCAAATTAATTTCTGGTCATGTGATATACCTGGAAATGTATTAACTTGTAAATCTCACTTTGACAGAGAAGCAAACTGCCCCTTCCTGTGGCAAGCACTAACTCACTGTGGTCAGTGAATAAAAGCCATCTGTTCTCTCACAGCCTTTTAATTCCATTTTGGGTTAATCCAGCTGAATCCATTTACTTTTTCTCTTTCTACTCACACATAGGTGTTTCATAGCATTTAGAAACTAACTGGTGTAAACTCCCCTATTCCTCCTTCCTGCAAACACCCCCCCCCCCCACATCAATATACGGAGCCCTTTTCTGGCCTCCAGAGCAATAACATCTGTTTCCTTTCCTGGGGCCAAATTCTCCTCATTTACACAGACAGAGTTGCACCAGTATAATTGAAAGGAAATTTTTACCCCTACTGTGGCAAAGAAAAATAAAACAAGGCTCAATGAAAGACTGGTAGTTGCAAGATAGGGACTTTCCCACAGAGTAAACTGTTTGTAGAAATCACATGATTCATTGTAATTGTCCTCAAGTTAGGTCCTCCCCACTGTGGATTTATGTTGTAGTGAGTCATCCTAGCAGCAGAATGAGCCTCACAGGAAATGGTTAGCTTAAGTAATCATTATACTTTTAGCTGTTCTTCATTAGCCAGAACTATGTTCATTTATACTTCTTATCAGAGATTTTATTCTACAGCTGTTTACTTTCTCACCTGTAAGAATATGTTGAGGGGAAAATCCTTCACATCTGTTACTTTAAGGTCTGTTTTAAAGCCACAAGAACAAAAAAATTCAGCACAAACGTCTTCATAGTATCTTTAATTCTGCTCTATGGTGGCTATGTTATTTATCACCATTATTGATTCTATTTGGTGCTGAGTGCCCCAAGAGGGCTGGGCTCTGTGATCGGAAATATAGGATGACAAATTCTGTTCTCAGTTACACTAGCATAAATCCAAACTAACTTTCACTTCTGTGGAGTTGCTCCAAATTTACACTACTGTGATTGAAAGTACAATATAGCTCACCATCTTTCAGTGTCCCATGTTTTACATATGACGCTCCTGTTAATACACCCCAGAATGATATTACACTTTTTCACAACTGCATCATATTTGTTGACTCATATTCAATTTAGGATCTACTACTCCCTAGCCAGGTATTTCCCATTTTGTAGTTGGGAAAAATCAAATGCACAACTACAAAATGGGAAATAAGTGGCTAGGTGGTAGGATCTGTGGTTTATAGTGGATCAGTCGACAAATATGATGCAGTTGCATAAAAGTCTGATCTCATTCTGGCGTGTATTTACAAGAGTGTCATATGGAAGACATGGAAGACCATTGTTCCACACTGCTCAGCATAGTGAGGCCTCAGCTGGAGTACAGTGTTCAGTTCTGGATTCCACACTTCAGGAAAGATGTGAATAAATTGGAGAGTCCAGAGGAGAGCAGCAAAAATGATAAAAGTTTCAGAAAACCTGACCAATGAGGAAAGGTTAAAAAAACTGATCATGGTTAGTCTTGAGATAAGAAGGCTGAGCAGGCACCTAAGTCTTCAAATATGTTAAGGGCCGTTTTAAAGAGGACAGTGATCAATTGTTCTCCACGTCCACTGAAGGTAGTAGTGGGCTTAATCTGCATCAAAGGAGATTTAGATGACATATTAGGAAAAACTTTCTAACTATAGGGGTAGTTAAACTCTGGACTAAGCTTCCAAGGGAAGTTGTGGAATCTCCATCGCTGGAGGTTTTGAAGAACAGGTTGGACAAACAGCTGTCGGGATGGTCTAAGTTTACTTGGTTCTGCCTCAGCACAGGGAGCTGGACTTGATGACTTCTTGAGGTCCCTTCCAGGCCTATATTTCTATGATTATGTATAACAGATTGTGCTATTAGGTAAATATGGACCAACCTCATGGTGGTATAGGAATATTTCAGAGGTCATTTTCAGAGTTAAATTGTATTACTTTGTGTTATAAAAATTTCATAACTACAGTTGTGTCTCTGTGGTGAGTGGAAAGGAATATTGCTTTTTATGAAGTGTAGTTTACATAATATTAAATTAGGGGGAGGCAGGGTTGAGAAGGGGATGCCATGGGTCTCATGCGTTGAAGGAAGTTCACTTCTCCCATCCCCTCCTTCCCATCCCAAGCAGGATATTCAAAGAGGTCCGCAGTCAAACTACTCCCCCTACGCTGTCAGTTTGACAAAATGGGGAAATTACTTCCCAGGAATGCTGTTGGCTATAGTGGTCTCTTTTCCTACAGTATTCTTATAACAGTAATTTGCGACATGTTCATAATTTTCTGCCATGAAGTGATTTATCGTTCATGCTGCCTATTCAGTGACTGCCCAATGTAACTATATTATTCTGCATGTAATTTTCTTATAATTAGCGCTTACAAAATTAGTTGTTCAAAGGTTCCAAACACAGAAGCAGTGTAAATGACTTTCTGTCTTCAATCATCTACACTATTTTACCAAATGTACAGTGAGTTTCATCCTAAGGATGAAATTTCTTACTGATAGTTTTAACACTGAATTCAGTGGAATTGCCCTTGGGTCAAATGTATCCCAAGTGTAACTGACTCTTGCCTCCTTGGTAATTGACTAGGCTCTTGACCATCTGTGGCCTATTACAGTGATTCTTAAACTGGGGTCCGTAGACCTCTGGGGGTCCATGAGAGTATTCCAGGGGATCTGCGAGTCATGTGTGGGGCCACCGGTCCTGTTAATCAACTCCTCCCCCTCCCTCCCAGTGCCTCCTGTATGCTGTGGAACAGCTGTGGGAGAGAGGGGGAGGAATGAGGATGGGGCACGCTCGGGGGATGGGGTGGAAAGAGGCAGGGAAGAGGAGGGGCAGGGGCGGGAAGAGGTGGGGTGGGGGTGCGGCCCTGGGGAAAGGGGTGGAGTGGTGGTGTGGCCTGGGGCTGAGCACCCTCAGGGAAAATTAGAAGCCGGCTTGGGTGGGTCCATGAAAATTTTTAAATCAAAATGGGGGTCCTCAGGTTGCTAAAGTTTGAGAACTGCTGGCCTATTCTAAAGTCTATATCAGAGAATGACAATGCAAGAAGTAGCTGAACAACTATGGGAGAAGGATGCTCTGCCATATGACCAGAAACTCCTAGTAAAGGCAGCTAGGTTTTAATTGGTGCAGAGCCTGAACAGATCAGAAATAATATAGCCCCCACCACCTCTTGACAATGTAAAAGGGAAAAGACAAGAATAGGCAGTGTACGTGGTATCTGGAGCTCCTACCCAAAATGACAGCCTGACACCCATACCATCTAGAGAAATGGATCTCCAAATCCATAGAATGCCCCAAACAGCTTCTAGAAAGACTGCATCTTAGAGGAAAACAAAGAAGAAAAAAGTAACTTCTATTAGTCTTTGCTCTGGATCCCTTCCCCTCCAAAGTCCAGTCACTTTAACTGCAGCAAATCTCTTCCTGAACCTCGCAATCCAAGGCACTAAAAGCTGAGTAAAGATAAGAAACTAGTCAGAATTCACGCGGGTAAATGCTGATACCATTTGCAAACATCATCTTCTTCTTGGTGTATACCCCATAGGGTATTCTCCAGCATAGAGAATTTTCTCCCAAACAGTCATCACTAGTCTTACAACTTCTCTGAGAAAGTGTGGGAACTAACATGAGGCAACTGCCATTTTTTCAGCAATGCAACCAGTAAAGCATTTTATTACAAAAACTAAGAGTTTGAAGGGGCATCCCATACACCTGATACTGCCATATGTCCTTCTTGAAGATCAGGCCTATTTGCCACGCTCCCTGCTGACTAGTTATTCTCAACTGGCACGAAACACTGATACTGCCCCTCATTTCAAGCAGGGAGAAAAAGGATGCCAGCTCTAACTTCAGTTCAGCTGGAATAGGTTACATTCTGCGAGGCCAGGTGCTATTGCTTGGGAAATGAGAAGATTGAGATGCAATAATGTGGCTGTCAAACAGTATATTCAAGATGACCTACCACAAGCTAGGAGCATGGGTTGGAAGAGTGTCTTTTCATAGTTTTCTGCCCAACAGGAGTGCCATGATCCAAAAGCTTAAGAATCTTTCCCAGTGGAGAGAACAAATAACTTTTGCATAGAGAGAAAACAGCGAATAGTTCAGAGCCAGTTCTTTCCCATCCCCTAACTGCCACCAACATATTAACATTTTTTTACCTTTGGTAGACTTTTTAAAAAAATGTTTTAAATAAGACGAGCTTTTGAATTACATTGTAATGGCTAACTGCAAAATTTAAAGTTGAAAGCTTGAGGGGGTTGTCTCAGATATCATATGTGCAAGGGAAAAAAACCCCATGGAAAGTTTGTTTGTTTGTTTGTTTGAAGTTCATTAAATTTCTACCAAACTTTACAAAAAAGACCATGGCACCAATGTGTGTGTACACACCCTTTCACAGTGACTCTTTCTCAGTGACTCATTCAATACTTTTACATCCACCTCAGAATGAAGACTGAGGCTAGAAATACTCCTAGATCCTGAACTACAGCATAGTAGGGAAACTGCAGAGAAGAAAAGTGGGGAAGACAAAGCCAACTTGCCTATGCTGTACAGCAAAGCATACTAATTACAGAGGCACTGTATAGCAGTCTTGTTTATTTGCTGCTTTGCATCTTGGGTCTTATGATAACCAGCAGCATTGGGGGGAGGGATAGCTCAGTGGTTTGAGCATTGGCCTGCTAAACCCAGGGTTGTGAGTTCAATCCTTGAGGGGGCCATTTAGGGATCTGGGGCAAAAATTGGGGATTGGTCCTGCTTTGAGCAGGGGTTTGGACTAGATGATCTCCTGAGGTCCCTTCCAATCCTGATATTCTATGATTCTATTATTTCATCTTTCCCATAATTAAGATCATACCCTTACTTAAGTAAAGAAACAAAAACAGGTGAAGAGTGTGGGTGGAACAAAGAAATAATTCCATTAAGTCATTGTCTTGACTGGCACTTTTAGCCATCAGCAGAAGCTGCAATATATCTGAATCTTCTGGACTGTGAGGAAAGAAAATAAAGAGTTTAGTAAGACTGTGCTTTGTGCATTGCCTCTCTGATGGCTCTGTCTGAGTCTCAGCACTGCTAAAAAGAAGTGCCTGGAAATGGAGCATGTTCTGCAGATGGATAAGCAGTGATGAATGTAAAGCTTTATGTATTTTGTAATCCAGCTGGTCTCCAAGCATTACTTTGTCAGCTGTAAAAAGTCACCCCTTTTGAGTGGTATGGCAATATGCAGCATGTTAGTAATGACCTCAAAATATAGCAGTAACCTGCAGTTTGAGTGCCCATGTATAGGTTAAGTGTTTTGGGGGTGATTCTGTTTCAGTCTGAGCCCATGTCTAAATAGAACTTCCATAATGGGGATCTCTGCTAGTGCTAATTAAGCACTTAATGGGCTCCTGCATTCAAACAGTATGGTTTAATTGACATAACTGGGAAGTCAAGTTCACCTGACTATAAAAAACATAGAAAAGAGTCTCCCCGCACCCCCTCGCCCTAGCTTTTGTTTGCCACTCCAGTAGCGTACTCTAAAAACTCCACAAGGAACCAGGGGAGAACTGCCTGAGCACACTATCAATATAGTGTCAGTGTAATCAGACTTGCACTGCTCCCCACACCAGCCCTGGTGAAGAGGATGTGCTGGGGTAGGAGGGGAAATTTCCACAGCACCATGACACAACACTTTAGAAAGCTGCCAGAAATCTGAGAAAGCCTTGGGGCTGCTCTAATTTACACGAACGGCTACATCAGCCAGTTCAGAATCTGGGCCGCATAGCGGTGGTCTGAAGGTGATCTAAAGCTTCACTTTCTGTGCTGTACCTCCAAGAGAATGGGGCTCCAAATTTTTCCTCTGATGTTAACTGAGAATCTTAAGAGGAGAAATAGAATCATGAAGTTCATCTCTAAGTCTTTTTTGTTCAAGCCTTGCTATGAAAGTACTGTGTTTCAAAAACTAACCACTTTTTAACAATGCCTTCAATCGTTATTTTTAGAACATGTGAAAAATGGCACAAATGGCTAGCAAAGAGATCCCCGAATTGTGTTCACTCCTGCTGCCGTCCTCTAGGATGCTGGTTCCCAAACAAGGAAGTAATCAAAACAGGTATGTTAGCTTCAGACTCAGTTGGACAAACCTCAAAGTACATGTCCTGTCGGGTGCCAATTATGGCCCTGAAATAATTCGGGGTCTGATCTTTTCTGGTATTTCTGTTCCTGGATGATAAAAATGTATCAAAAACACGATATAATTGCTTTAGGATAAATTAAATAGCTAGATCAATTTTAGCCCCAGAAATAGCTCCCCCAATTATTTTAAAAGGCCACAATAATTACAAATATACTTGGATTTATACAGTTTTCTGTGGAATCCAAAGTGCTCACTCCTCATATCTTAGGGCCTGAGTTTGCTCCCACTGAAGCAGTGGCAAAACTCCTATTGACTTCAGTGGGAGTAGGATCAGGCACTGAGAGAAATATTCCAAATTAGACATCTATATTTTTTTTCACAGCCAGAAATAAATAACTACAAAAGTCTTTTTATCAGCAAGCTACTACTATTTTAGTAGTTACGATACAGAATTAAAAATGACAGTCATAACTTCACTATTATAACTGGAAGAACCTACTGTCTACTGAAAAGGAAGAACTCCACATACAATCTACTGCTCTGCTATCCTCCTGCATGAGGGGAAGAAGGAAAGTGAACCTTGGTCATTGTAGTGTAAATGCAAGTGACAGAGGCAGTGCTTTCTCATGGATATTTTTTAAAATGTATGCTATGTAAGATAGCACAAAGCAAGACATCTTGGAGAAATGTTCCTCTTTAGGTAGGTTTTTTCTGTTGGTATATGTCATGTAGCCTTTATATATACATATATTTCCTTTCCATAGCTACAGTCAAAGGCACATAGCCTATCATTATGTTTTGATGCCTATTAAAGCATTTTCAGCAGTATTAGGCAAATCCAACTAAGAACAGTGACTTTTTATTTACCAGAAAAATGGTTTCTAGGGAAACCATTTCCTTTTTTGAAGAAGTAAAAAGAAAAACATGGTGTTTATTACAATGGCTTTTTTTGTTTATTAAGTGGCTCACAGCAGATCTACTGCACATAAGGGTCTGCGACCATTTCCATTATAAACATTCTCTAGGGCTTTGAGGCTCAGACCTGCCAAATAATATGATGCTGGAGCTTGGTGTGTCCAATGCTAGAAATTCTGCCCTTCAGATAAAACATGAAGGTCCCTTCTGCCTGGTGGTGGTGGATATTTATTCATAGATTCATAGATATTAAGGTCAGAAGGGACCATTTTGATCATCTAGTCTGACCTCCTGCACAATGCAGGCTACAGAATCTCACTCCTGCAATAAACCTCCTCACCTATGTCTGAGCTATTGAAGTCCTCAAATCATGGTTTAAAGACTTCAAGGTGCAGAGAATCCTCCAGCAAGTGACCCGTGCTCCATGCTACAGAGGAAGGCGAAAAACCCCCAGGGCCTCTTCCAATCTGCTCTGGAGGAAAATTCCTTCTTGACCCCAAATATGACGATCAGCTGAACCCCGAGTATGTGGGCAAGATTCATCAGCCAGATACCCAGGAAAGAATTCTCTGTAGTAACTCAGATTCCATCCCATCACAGGCCATTGGGCCTATTTACCATGAATAGTTAAAGATCAATTAATTGCCAAAATCATGTTATCCCATCATACCATCTCCTCCATAAACTTATCAAGGTTAATCTTGAAGCCCGCACTGCTTCCCTTGGAAGGCTGTTCCAGAACTTCACTCCTCTGCTGGTTAGAAACCTTCATCTAATTTCAAGTCTAAACTTCCCAATGACCAGTTTATATCCACTTGTTCTTGTGTCCACATTGGTACTGAGCTTAAATAATTCCTCTCCCTCCCTGGTATTTATCCCTCTGATATATTTATAGAGAGCAATCATATCTCCCCTCAGCCTTCTTTTGGCTAGGCTACAAGCCAAGCCAAGCTCCTTGTGTCTCCTTTCATAAGACAGGTTTCAGAGTAGCAGCTGCGTTAGTCTGTATTCGCAAAAAGAAAAGGAGTACTTGTGGCACCTTAGAGACTAACAAATTTATTAGAGCATAAGCTTTCGTGAGCTACAGCTTACTTCATCGGATGCATTTGGTGGAAAAAACAGAGGGGAGATTGATATACACACACAGAGAACATGAAACAATGGGTTTATCATACACACTAAGGAGAAGTCACCTACTACAGGACAGGCCCAACAAAGAAAATAACAGAACGCCACTAGCCATCACCTTCAGCCCCCAACTAAAACCTCTCCAACGCATCATCAAGGATCTACAACCTATCCTGAAGGACGACCCATCACTCTCACAGATCTTGGGAGACAGGCCAGTCCTTGCTTACAGACAGCCCCCCAATCTGAAGCAAATACTCACCAGCAACCACACAACAGAACCACTAACCCAGGAACCTATCCTTGCAACAAAGCCCGTTGCCAACTCTGTCCACATATCTATTCAGGGGACACCATCATAGGGCCTAATCACATCAGCCACACTATCAGAGGCTCGTTCACCTGCGCATCTACCGATGTGATATATGCCATCATGTGCCAGCAATGTCCCTCTGCCATGTACATTGGTCAAACTGGACAGTCTCTACGTAAAAGAATGAATGGACACAAATCAGACGTCAAGAATTATAACATTCAAAAACCAGTTGGAGAACAATTCAGTCTCTCTGGTCACTCGATTACAGACCTAAGAGTGGCTATCCTTCAACAAAAAAGCTTCAAAAACAGACTCCAACGAGAGACTGATGAATTGGAATTAATTTGCAAACTGGATACAATTAATTTAGGCTTGAATAGAGACTGGGAATGGATGAGTCATTACACAAAGTAAAACTATTTCCCCATGTTATTTCTTCCCCCCACCTTACCCCCCACTGTTCCTCAGATATTCTTGTTAACTGCTGGAAATAGCTTACCTTGCTTGTCACCATGAAAGGTTTTCCTCCTTTCCCCCCCCTGCTGCTGGTGATGGCTTATCTTAAGTGATCACTCTCCTTACAGTTTTCAGAGTAGCAGCCGTGTTAGTCTGTATTCGCAAAAAGAAAAGGAGTACTTGTGGCACCTTAGAGACTAACAAATTTATTAGAGCATAAGCTTTCGTGAGCTACAGCTCACTTCATCGGATGCATTTGGTGGAAAAAACAGAGGAGAGATTTATATACACACACACAGAGAACATGAAACAATGGGTTTATCATACACACTGTAAGGAGAGTGATCACTTAAGATAAGCCATCACCAGCAGCAGGTGGGGGGGAAGGAGGAAAACCTTTCATGGTGACAAGCAGGTAGGCTAATTCCAGCAGTTAACAAGAATATCAGAGGAACAGTGGGGGGTGGGGTGGGAGGGAGAAATACCATGGGGAAATAGGTTTCAGAGTAGCAGCCGTGTTAGTCTGTATTCGCAAAAAGAAAAGGAGTACTTGTGGCACCTTAGAGACTAACAAATTTATTAGAGCATAAGCTTTCGTGAGCTACAGCTCACTTCATCGGATGCATCCGATGAAGTGAGCTGTAGCTCACGAAAGCTTATGCTCTAATAAATTTGTTAGTCTCTAAGGTGCCACAAGTACTCCTTTTCTTCATGGGGAAATAGTTTTACTTTGTGTAATGACTCATCCATTCCCAGTCTCTATTCAAGCCTAAGTTAATTGTATCCAGTTTGCAAATTAATTCCAATTCAGCAGTCTCTCGTTGGAGTCTGGTTTTTGAAGCTTTTTTGTTGACGTATAGCCACTCTAAGATCTGTGATCGAGTGACCAGAGAGATTGAATATTCTTGTTAACTGCTGGAATTAGCCTACCTGCTTGTCACCATGAAAGGTTTTCCTCCTTCCCCCCCCCCTGCTGCTGGTGATGGCTTATCTTAAGTGATCACTCTCCTTACAGTGTGTATGATAAACCCATTGTTTCATGTTCTCTGTGTGTGTATATAAATCTCTCCTCTGTTTTTTCCACCAAATGCATCCGATGAAGTGAGCTGTAGCTCACGAAAGCTTATGCTCTAATAAAGTTGTTAGTCTCTAAGGTGCCACAAGTACTCCTTTTCTTTCTCCTTACAGTGTGTATGATAAACCAATTGTTTCATGTTCTCTGTGTGTGTAAATCAATCTCCCCTCTGTTTTTTCCACCAAATGCATCCGATGAAGTGAGCTGTAGCTCACGAAAGCTTATGCTCTAATAAATTTGTTAGTCTCTAAGGTGCCAGAAGTACTCCTTTTATTTTTTCATAAGACAGGTTTTCCATTCCTCGGATCATCCCAGTAGCCCTTCTCTGTACCTGTTCCAGTTTGAATTCATCCTTCTTAAACATGGGAGACCAGAACTGCACACAGTATTCCAAATGAGGTCTCACCAGTGCCTTGTATAACGGTACTAACACCTCCTTATCTCTACTGGAAATACCTCGCCTGATGCATCCCAAAACCGCATTAGCTTTTTTCACAGCCATATCACATTGGCGGCTCATAGTCATCCTGTGGTTAACCAATACTCCAAGGTCATTCTTCTCCTCCGTTACTTCTAATTGATGCGTCCCCAACTTATAACTAAAATTTTTGTTATTAATCCCTAAATGCATGACCTTATACTTCTCACTATTAAATTTCATCCTATTACTATTACTCCAGTTTACAAGGTCATCCAGATCTTCCTGTATGATATCCCAGTCCTTCTCTAAATTGGCAATACCTCCCAGTTTTGTATCATCCGCAAACTTTATTACCACACTCCCACTTTTTGTGCCGAGGTCAGTAATAAAAAAATTAAATAAGATCAGTCCCAAAACCAATCCCTGAGGAACTCCACTGGTAACCTCCCTCCAGCCTGACAGTTCACCTTTCAGTATGACCCGCTGTAGTCTCCCTGTTAACCAATTCCTTATCCACCTTTCAATTTTCATATTGATCCCCATCTTTTCCAATTTAACTAATAATTCCCTATGTGGCACGGTATCAAACGCCTTACTGAAATCTAGGTAAATTAGATCCACTGCATTTCCTTTGTCTAAAAAATCTGTTACTTTCTCAAAGAAGGAGATCAGGTTGGTTTGGCATGATCTACCTTTTGTAAAACCATGTTGTATTTTGTCCCATTTACCATTGACCTCAATGTCCTTAACTACTTTCTCCTTAAAATTTTTTTCCAAGACCTTGCATACTACAGATGTTAAACTAACAGACCTCTAGTTACCCAGATAATTTTTTTTCCTTTCTTAAAATTAGGAACTATGTTAGCAATTCTCCAGTCATATGGTACAACCCCTGAGTTTACAGATTCATTAAAAATTCTTGCTAATGGGCTTGCAATTTCAGGTGCCAATTCCTTTAATATTCTTGGATGAAGATTATCTGGACCCCCCGATTTAGTCCCATTAAGCTGTTGGAGTTTGGCTTCTACCTCAGATATGGTAATATCTACCTCCATATCCTCATTCCCGTTTGTCATTCTGCCATTATCCCTAAGATCCTCTTCAGCCTCATTAAAGAGTGAGGCAAAGTATTTGTTTAGATATTGGGCCATGCCTAGATTATCCTTAACCTCCACTCCATCCTCAGTGTTTAGCGGCCCCACTTCTTCTTTCTTAGTTTTCTTCTTATTTATATGGCTATAGAATCTTTTACTATTGGTTTTAATTCCCTTTGCAAGGTCCAACTCTACTTGAATTTTAGCCTTTCTCACTTTATCCCTACATGTTCTGACCTCAATAAGGTAGCTTTCCTTGCTGATCCCTCCCATCTTCCACTCCCTGTATGCTTTCTGCTTTTTCTTAATCACCTCTCTGAGATGCTTGCTCATCCAGCTTGGTCTACAACTCCTACCTATGAATTTTTTCCCCTTTCTTGGGATGCAGGCCCTAGCTGGGATGATTTAACTGGGACTTGGTCCTGCTTTGAGCAGGGGGTTGGACTGGATGACCTTCTGGGGTCCCTTCCAACCCTGATATTCTATGATTCTATGATTCTATGATTCTATGATAGCTTCTGCAGCTTTGATTTGAAGTAATCCCTTAGTCCCTCCTCTGCCTTTAGATCCATGAGTTCTTCAGTCCAATCCACTTCACTAACGAATTTCCTTAATTTTTGAAAGTCAGCCCTTTTGAAATCAAAAACCCTAGTTGCAGATTTATTTTTGTTTATCCTTCTGTTCAGTTTGAACTGAATTAGCTCATGATCACTTGAACCAAGGTTGTCCCCAACAACCATTTCTTCTATGAGGTCCTCACTACTCACCAAAACCAAATCTAAAATGGCATCCCCTCTTGTCAGTTCAGTAACTACTTGATGAAGGAATCCATCAACTATTGAATCTAGGAAAATCTGAGCCCTATTATTATTACTAGCACTTATCCTCTAGTCTATATCTGGGAAGTTAAAGTCTCCCATGATCACGCATTTTCCATTAGTATTCATTAAAAACCCCCATTAAAGAGACTATATTAAAAAACACGCTTTTGTCAGAAACTTTTTCTACCTGTTATTAGAAGTCATTAAGAAGTGTTGATCCTTCTCAAAGCAAATAGAAAACATTTAAAATATAAATGGTTGCAAAACCACAATGATTCACAAAGGATTTAGCAGCAGGTTCAGTAACTGAAACTACTTTAACCTCTCTTTTTTTGTGTGACTATTGTGACAGTGCCCCATTTAAAGATCTCATGGCATCTTTCAAAACAAGTAAGATAACAATTTTCTGGCCTTTGATCCATTATCCCAATCAAATAGCTTTTAAGATCCAATGCTGTGTACATCAGTCCAGAGATTGGGTAAGGGAATGCTTTGTGCAAAGGTCTCCACAAGATGTGGTTAGACATCTCATGACTGCTCCGTACCATGCTGTGCACCTGCATCTGTTGTCTCTTGCCTTATACTTCAGGTATGTCTACACCACATATTAAGGTGTAGTTGCAGTGTGCGTAACAATGGGAAGATGTGGCAGCATGGCCCTTGGCATGGGCCGGCAACCCAAGTATGTCCTCAATGGGCTCCCATGCCACCATGACCTCACTACTATTGTGCCTTCGCTAGCTAGATGAAAGCGAGTGTGAATATACCTACTCATGCTACAATTACACCGGTTTCAGAGTAGCAGCCGTGTTAGTCTGTATTCGCAAAAAGAAAAGGAGTACTGGTGGCACCTTAGAGACTAACAAATTTATTAGAGCATAAGCTTTCGTGAGCTACAGCTCATGAGCTGTAGCTCACGAAAGCTTATGCTCTAATAAATTTGTTAGTCTCTAAGGTGCCACCAGTACTCCTTTTCTTTTTACAATTACACCGTAATTATAGGTTATTTAGGACAGATCATCCTTTTTGTTCTGTGTTTGTACAGCACCTAGCACAATGAACCTTGATCCTTGATTGGGGTCCCTATGCACATCATAATACAAATAATAATTAATAATCATCTCCATCATGCTTCTTAGACTCTTCACTGGTCTGCGATTCATGCTGTGGGGAGGTGGGGCAGGTTGTGAAGTGGACACACATTCCTTGCATCCCATGCAGCTTATTAACAAAAACACACTCCAAAGCTGTATTATTTTCACCCCCCTGTGCAGCCTAATTGCCAGGGCCAAGAGAGCTAGTCAATGCAGAGAGGGGCTGTGGGTGGTTAGAATAGTCAGAACTTTACCTTCCCACCCCAGCACAGTCCCTACACTGGGGAGAGGGAGTGTGTGTTGGGGGGATTGCCGGGGGCTGTTGTACAGTCTTTGCAGCACTTCAGGACTAGCCATGTACCTCCTTGCACTAGCCCCCAGAAGCTGTTTCCACTAAGTTTAAGGTCCTTTTCTGACACCGGTATGGAAGGATGATCTGATGGTTAAGGTGCTGGACCAGGACTTGAGAGAGATGGTTTCAGTACCTGACTTCTGGGTAACCTTTCACAAATCATTTACAATCTGCCTCAGTTCCCCATCTGTACAATGCCACTAATAGTTCCCTTATCTGTTTAGATCACAAGCTCTTGAGGACTGGGACTTTTTCATGGGATCCGAATCTCAACTGAGGCCTCTGGGCAATTCCATAATAGTAAGAATAGTGAAGGGGCCTTTGTATGAGAGATCTGGGCCTCCAAACTCCCGGAGGTCAGTCTCTCAAGAAATAACACTATGCCTTGGTGACTACCTTCCCTTTGATTGTCTCCTCCTATGGCCTAGTGGATCTCTGGCCTCTCTATTGGGTCAAGGGACGAGGCTGAACACTGAATGATTTGCAGTGGGGGAGGGGGGATTTAATCAGATTGTTCTAAATGTTTTGAGTAAAATTTTCAAATTTGGTGGTTCAGCACCAAGCAAACTTCATTCCCTCAAAGTGCGACAAGTGTTGGCATTTTACTGGCAAGTAATTAAAATGATTAGAAAGTCACCTAGACTGTTTGTTGCCATAACAGAATGAGTCTGGGGTCAAGCTATTTCATCTCAGAGGATCTCTAAATGGACCTCTGGCTATATCCTAGTCAGTTGTTAGTTGACACAGCTTCTTCCCCCTCTTGGGGTAAGGGCTCACTCTACCAAGACACAAGCAGCCTCTGTGGTATCATGTCAAGAGGAACCCCTGGTTGATATTTGCAGGGCAGCTACTTGGAGTTCCAGCCACACATTCTCAAGACACTATTCCTTGATCCAAGACTCCTCTGTTGATACCTCCTTTGGGATAGTAGTTTTACAAGTACTATACTACCTGGATCCTCACACCCTCCTCCTTTCTGAATACAGCTTCTCGTTCACACACAGTTGAATACACATAAGGACAAGCACAGAAAGAAGAAAGGGAAGTTACTTACCTTTGTAACTAGAGTTCAGCTAGGGACCACTGGAGGTGTGTGGTCCCTAGTTGTACTCCATTACCTGCCCCTCTTCCCCAAGTTCTTTGGATCTTGGCAAGAGTCACAGTACAGAAGGAACAGAAGAGATGGTGCACCCTGTCTGTTATACCCTTACTGCAGAGCACTAGGAGAGCCGGGACAAGGATTAGAAGACACTTCTTACAAGAATTTTCCAGTCTCAGGCGCGTGGAGCACCTGCATACCCACAGTGGAATACACATAGGGATGACACATCTCAAAGAACTCGTTACAAACATAAATAACTTCCCTTTTCAGCCTCTCTACAGCATCAGATAGGCAACACTGCATTAGCTGGCTGACACTCAGTTCCTGTTCACAAAGTTCTCTTTATAACCATACAAGGGAGAAACATTTTTTTCTTTTTTACATAAAAGCTGAGATTCTGAAGCACGATTCTGCAAGTGGTTCAGAATCTGTGGCAAAATTATGTGGCAAAACACATGGCTGTTAATTACAAGGGTTCAGATCACAGAGGACCAGTTGAAGGACATAAAAGAAAACTAGTTTCAACTTGCATATATAGCTTTGGTAGCCACAGCATCTCATAACTGCTTTACAGCTTACATGGGACTCTGAAAGGGGCTTGAAGTCAGTGAAATCTACTTAGCACCTCTGAAAATCAGGCCATTTTAGGTATTTCAATATGGACGTAGCTGTCTAACTTTGTCTAAAGTTTGTGAACTTGGACCTTTGGTTTTTTGCATGTTTTTGTTAACATTCACATAATTGGACCTGATAAATATTTGTGAAAAGCTATTCTTTCGTGAAATTTGATGCCCTTTTTCCTTCAAATGAGGGGTGAGGAACCTCCTACGCCTGCTTCCATCCAAAAAGGCCAAAGACTTTGCAATGTTGCCACTTTTGTGATATTTCATGCTTTATTAAAGCCCTGGGTCCCAGAGTTGTAAGAAACTCTGTTTTCATTTAAAAAAAAAAGGGGGGGGGAGAGTAAGTTTCTAACCAGCATGCTTAAGAAGAAGCTGGAAAATGTGACCAATCTGTAACCTAAAGTTTACAAAATCAGAAGGCAAACAAAAAGAACCCCAATATATTTATTTTTCAAACAATCTCATGATTTTGGGAGGCCTGACTCATGACTTTTGAATGTTTTGGAGTTGTCAATATTGGACTTAATAAAAATTGTTTCCCCTTACAGTTCACCTTAAAGTCACCCTTTGGTCTGTCTATGGATGGCTGAGATATTATAGCTCATCCCACCTGATATTGAGCATCTCCTGTGAGATGATGAGTGGCCTTAGTTCCCAGTGAGGTCACTAGCAGTTAAAGTTGTTCAGCACCTTTTAAGATTTGTCCCAGGGTTCTAGCATCCAGTGGGCCTGGAGAAAGTGGGGGGCTCTATATGTAACCATAACTGGGTGAGTTAAAGATTGAACAGCAGTCCCAGCTCCAACTTTATTTGGCTTTAGAGAGATCAAATTACATTCTTAGATTTATTTTAATGCAGTTTAAAAATATTTATTCCTATATGCACACAACTGCTTAATTTAGCATAATTATTGAGACGAACTGCAGCTTAGCATTACAAGAAAATTGTAACTTGTCATAAAACAAGATGCCCATATTTTAGCAAAGCTATTACCACACACAAATACATTGTTAGAATATCTTAATGCAAATAAATCCTCTTCCCCGTATGATACTGCTTTGAGGATTTGATTAATTATTATGAAGCGAAATGGCTTACAAAATAGTCTATATAAAAATATCTGCTCACATCAATAGGAGTGTAAATTTTAACTCCAGTGCATGACAGCAAGTGTAAGCAAGAATTATACACAATGCAACTAGCTGAATGAATTAATATGCTCAGGGCCTTTGTTGCTAGAAATAGTTTGCTCTGTATTGTAATCATCACTCAACTGCAATTTTGGTTTCTCCTTTCAGTGCTCTGAGTGACATTTTAGTGTTTATTGAAGTGAGAGCTTCCAGCACTGGCTATGCCTGGCATAGTGCAACATGCCTCTGTATATCTTTGCCAATCCATTTCAGTCCTGACCTTCAACACCTAATACCTTTGCTTTCAAGTTCTAGGCAATTCCAGAGGAAACTGCTGCATTAGCCAAACTATGTGATTTGACCTTTTTTTCATTTGTTTTTTAGTTCTAAATTCTGCCAACTACAACTCAACATGTCTAGCACCGAGTCTTGTGGTATTTCCAAGAGTAAATCTCTTTCTAGATATTTATGTGGTCCGTATGACCATAGAATGTTACTACCCACAAACAATCCCAGCACCCTACTGTGATAGGGAAATATTACTGAGAGACTGAATGATTTGGCCCAGGCCACATAGGAAGTCTGTGGCAGAACCCAGATCTCCTAAGTCCCAGTCCAGTGCTTGAATCACAAAGACTATCCTATCGCACTCATCACTAAAGCAGGGAAAGAACAGGTCCAAAATGAGGAAAGAACAAGTTAAAGAATATTTAAAGAAGTTAGATGTGTTCAAGCTGATGAAATTCATCTGAGGATGTTTAAGAAACCAGCTGAAGCAATCTTGGAACCATTAGCAATTATCTTCAAGAACCCATGGGGGACGGATGAGGTCCCAGAGGACTGGATAAGGGCAAACATAATATCTATCTTTAAAAAATGGAACAAAAAAGACCTGGGGAATTATAGACCAATCAGCCTAACTTTGATACCTGGAAAGATGCTGAAACAAAGTATTAAACAATCAATATTAAAGTTTTAAACAATATTAGAAGATAATAGGGTTATAAGGAATAGCCAGCCTGGATTTTTCAAGAACAAATCATGCCAAAGCAAACTAATTTCCTTCTTTGAAAAGGTTGCTGGCTTAGTAGATAGGGCAGGGGTAGATGTGATATATCTTCATCATAGAAAGGCTTTTGACACAGTCCCACATGACATTTTCATAAGCAAACTAGGGAAATATGGTCTGCATTACATTACTATAAAGTAAGTAAAAAGAAAAGGAGTATCCGTGGCACCTTAGAGACTAACAAATTTATTAGAGCATAAGCTTTCGTGAGCTACAGCTCACTTCATCGGATGCATTCCCCCGAAAGCTTATGCTCTAATAAATTTGTTAGTCTCTAAGGTGCCACGGGTACTCCTTTTCTTTTTGCGAATACAGACTAATACGGCTGCTACTCTGAAACCTATAAAGTAAGTGTACAACTGATTGAAAGACCATTCTCAAAGAGTAGTTTTCAATAATGTGCTGTCGAACTGGGAAGATGTATCTAGTGCAGTTCTGCCAGGGTCAATCCTGAGTCTGGTACTAGTCAATATTTTCATTATAGACTTGGACACTAGAGTGGAGAGTGTGCTTATAAAATTTGTGGCTGACACCAAACTGGTAGGTGTTGCAAGCACTTTGGAGGACAGGATTAAAAGTCAAAATGATCTTGGCAAATTAGAGAGTTGGTCTCAAATCAACAAAATGAAATTTAGCAAAGACAACTGAAAAATACTTCACTTAGGAAGGAAAAATCAAGTGTACAACTGAAAAATGGGAATAACAAGCTAGGTGGTAGTTCTGCTGAAAAGGATCTGGGATTATAGTGGATCATAAACTGAATATCAGTCAGCAGTGTGGTGCAGTTGCGAAAAAGGCTAATATTCTGGGGTGTGTTAACAGAAGTGTGATATGTAAGTGTGACATTATTGACTTGAAATTGGACCGTATAGAACATTGTTGCAACCAAGGTCCTGTAGTGGCACCAAATTTTGTATAAAGGGGGTCAAATAAGGTGTCTAAGATGAGGTTATGGTTTGCTGGTTAGGATTATGCTATCTGTTTGCATGTGTCATTTTTGTATTTAAGGATACAAGTACTGCTCTATACTGTCTGTATTCCAAACTTATGCTATGCTTCTGGGTGACACCCCAGCCAAGTTGGTGTCAGCTCTGCCTAGCCTGCTTGATGGCCCATTAAGGACCATCAGCTATACAAGTGACCCACTGAGAGAAGGCAGACACGCCTCGTGACTCAGCAAGGTATGCAGGGACCTGCCTATGGACGGAACTATGAGGTTTTTCCAGGCCATGTGATGGACAGCTTGTCCTTGGGACAAAGAAAGAAAGACCACATGGCAAGAGAATATAAAAAGCTGTTGCAGCTCCTCCATCTTGTCTTCAGTCCTGCTTCTTACCTCTGGAGGAATTTTGCTGCACAGAAGCTTTGAACCAAGGACTGAATGACCCATCCCAGCTGTGGATGTACTCCAGAGACTTGATTTGAACCTGCAGTTTATTCCATCACTGCTGCAAGCCTGAACCAAGAACTTTCCCATTACTGTATGTAATTGATTCCAATTAACCAGTTCTAGCTCTCATCTATATCTTTTTCCTTTTATGAATAATCCTTTAGATTTTAGATTCTAAAGGATTGGCAACAGCGTGATTTGTGGGTAAGGTCTGATTTTTACATTGACCTGGGTCTGGGGCTTGGTCCTTTGGGATCGAGGGAACCTTTTTTCTTTTACTGGGGTATTGGTTTTCATAACCATTCATCCCCATAATGAGTGGCACTGGTGGTGATACTGGGAAACTGGAGTGTCTAAGGGAATTGCTTGTGTGACTTGTGGTTAGCCAGTGGGGTAAAACCAAAGTCATCTCTGTTTGGCTGGTTTGGTTTGCCTTGGTGTGCATAGAAACCCCAGCCTTGGGCTGTAACTGCCCTGCTTTAAGCAATTTGTCCTGAATTGGCACTCTCAGTTGGGTCCCTCCAGAACCAGCCTCATTACAGTAAGTCATGGGAAGTAACTGTCCCTCTGTACTCAGCATTGATGAGGCCTTAGCTGGACTATTGTGTCCAGTTCTAGGTGCCACACTTTAGGAACGATGTGGATAAATTGGAGAGAGTGCAGAGGAGAGCAACAAAAATGGTAAAACCTTTAGAAAACCTGACCTGTGAGGAAAGGTTGAAAGAACTTTTCTCAGTCTTGAGAAAAGAAGACTGAGGGAGAACTTGATAATAATTTTAAGTATGTTCGGGGCTGTTATAAAGAGGATGGTGATCAATTTTTCTCCATGTCATCCGAAGGTAGGACGAAAAATTATGGGATTAATCTGTAGCAAGGGAGATCTAGGTTAGATATTAGGAAAAATTTTCTAACTATATGGGTAGTTAAGCTCTGGAATGGGCTTCCAAGGGAGGTTGTGGAAATCCCATCATTTTAAGTTTTGAAGAACAGTTTGGACAAACACCTGTCAGGGGTTGTATAGGTTTATTTGGTCCTTCCATGCGCAGGGAGCTAGACTTGATGACTTCTTGAGGTCCCTTCGAACCATAGATATCTGTGATTCTATGATCTATCAGAGAGCAAAAGATTAGGAGTCAAACTTCTGGGTTTGATTCCCAAATCAATATATATCCTTGGAAAAAGAAAAGGAGGACTTGTGGCACCTTAGAGACTAACAAATTTATTTGAGCATAAGCTTTCGTGAGCTACAGCTCACTTCATCGGATGCATTCGGTGGAAAATACAGTGGGGAGATTTATATACACAGAGAACATGAAACAATGGATGTTACCATACACATTGTAACGAAAGTGATCAGGTAAGGTGAGCTATTACCAGCAGGAGAGCGGGGGGGGGAAAACCTTTTGTAGTGATAATCAAGGTGGGCCACTTCCAGCAGTTGACAAAAACGTCTGAGGAACAGTGGGGGAGGAGGGAATAAACATGGGGAAATAGTTTTACTTTGTGTAAAGCTTATGCTCAGATAAATTTGTTAGTCTCTAAGGTGCCACAAGTACTCCTTTTCTTTTTGCGGATACAGACTAACACAGCTGCTACTCTGAAACCTATCCGTGGAAAAGTTACTTAACCTCTCTCTCTCAGTAAAGTGAGTATAATAATAAGCATCATGCTGGCGAATGGATTTACAATGCATCTCTCTAGATCACCGATTCAAATCCACCCAGGTCAGGGGAGACTAAAAGTTGCTACCATCTTCTCTCTTATTCAGTGCTTTATGTCAAAGGAGTTGGTTTTCTCAGTCTAGTTACTGTATTTGCAGACAGGTCTCTGTGCCACATGACTCCAAGGGCTGAACAGAACATCCTGTAAGGTAAGTTACTATCACGGTTGAGTGACTAGTACGAGTGGCTGATAAGTGATAAAATGTTTCTTCTTTCCCCTGAGAAGTAAAGATGCCAAATCAGCATCAAAACTCTGAGTATGGAACTCTAAGCTTTGTCTTCAACATGCAGTACTGCCTACCTCACTTTTTCAAAAATCATGAGATTGCCTTAAAAATAATGCAATTTTAAAAAATAATAAATTTTAGATAATTTTATTTACCATCTGGTTTTTGATACTTTAGCATACACTTGGGTACATTCTCCTTAACTATGAGGGCTAGTAACCTACCACTTTATTTAAATGAAAGTTGAGACTCTCATGTAAAGTCTTGGCTCCAGGAGGTCCAACTTTTAGTAAAATACCAATTATTCTGAGACTTGAGATAAAATTATAAGATATGGCAATGCTTGGGAGAGTGCATGTGCACTCACATTGTTACTGATCTGCTATGTAATGTAGTTTTGTGTTGTAGTCTGCATGACCAAAACTTGTGCAGAAGGAATGAGAACTGATAGAACGGGCATCAACTGTATAACATTGCGTCTTTGCTCTCACAAAATGCTGATCGTGGGCAGCACACATTATAGAGTAATTGTCACCATTGCTAAAACAGGGGCAAACAAACTCGTTTTTCTTACGGACTACTGCAGCAGTGATGGCTGGGCTATATACTGCAGCTTTCAGACTCAGCATCCTAACGCTCTGCTACAGGATGTAGCATTCTATGGACCGTGACAATGCTTTTCAAGTTCCTGCAAACCAGGTTGCCATGGAATCGTTAGCTCCAATCATCTTTCCAAAACATGGAGAATGCCAGTGTTTTTCTTTGGCATTCTATTCAGTGGGCATCTGTTCTTAGTGTTGCTAAGTGCCTGATTTCACCAAGCCAGTCATGTGTCTCCATATCAGTCATTTAGGCCAGAAGTAGAGAAGGGGAAAAAAGAGCATTTAATAGCAAAAAGATTACTATTATGGGAAACAAAAATTTCCCCATTCAGAAGCCTTTGTGTTAATGTAGGAAAGGCAGCTAGGTGATTAAAAAGATATTTTAAATTAGGCAGATTTTATTTCCTGCACGACTACATTTAGCTTTTTCCATGTTTCTAGCCAACGGTGTTGGAAAGCACATCCCCTGCTCCAACTTAGTTTGGTTTCATAGATTCCAAGGCCAGAAGGGACCATCTAGTCAGACCTTCTGTAGAACTGGCATGTGTTTGGTTGTTCAGCCAAGTTGTAAACATGCTGAGGACAGTACTGAACAGAGTGTACAGATACAAGTATGGTGGTGTGCATTTCACTTTCAAAATGTTTTCATTAAGATTGAGGCTGCAGCTTATTACTATTATTTGCATTACGGTAGTGCCCAGAGGCCTCAACTTCCATTGTGTTAGGCACGGTCTGAACACACAGCAAGGGAGTCCCTGCCCCAAAGAGTTTATAAACTAAACAGACAAAACCAATAATAGGAACTTTATCTCCATTTCACACCTGGGGAGCCAAGGCACGCAGAAACTTCAGGCTGAGCTTGACCTGAACCTAAGGCTGCTGATGCTCAGGCCAGGGCCTAACCACAAAACTATCCTTGCTCCCTGATTTGATACTATTTTCCTGCTCCATTTCACTGGCACATGCAAAAACTCTTATCTATCCTGGCAGGAAGGAGCACAGAATTTGCCATAAAAGAGCAGATCCATCAAGTCCATCATGCAGAGACCAACACTAACACTTCCAAGGCAGGGAAAAAAAACCCACACAAACCCAACAACAACCCATAATACACCTAGGCAACTTCACAACACTGCGTTCGTGAAAAAGTTCTTCGTTACATTCACACCTTCCCATTCACTCCAGATGGAAACTCACTGTAAATCTTGCTGAATTTTGTCCATGAATGCTAAGAGAAGGGTTTAAAAAATTATCACAGAGGAGACCAGGAAAAATGGGGGTTTTTTTGTTTTTGTTTTTTGTTTTTTTCAGTATTTTGTGAGCCACTGAATGTGCAAGGAAGATTCCCTGGAGGGTGCCAAATGTCTAAAATTGTAAACACAGAAGCACCACTGGGGTTTGACCTGAAAGCATGGCTGGATCTTACATGAATCAAACTGATAATGACTGGATTTCAGCTCTATTGCCACCAACACTGAAGCCAGATGACCTAATGGGAAAAAATGCAAAAAGTATTTCCTGGATTAGGATTAGTGCTCCTGAGGCATACAGGATTAAAGCAGATACAACTGTAGATCCCATAATATACACACACACAAAAATCACAATTTTGCCACAAAACCAGTTGATTAAAGAAATATTAAGAATTGAAAAAGCAGGGGTAATTGTCAAAGCAGATAACCCAACAGAGTAGGTAAATGCTATAGAATCATAGAATATCAGGGTTGGAAGGGACCCCAGAAGGTCATCTAGTCCAACCCCCTGCTCAAAGCAGGACCAAGTCCCAGTTAAATCATCCTAGCCAGGGCTTTGTCAAGCCTGACCTTAAAAACCTCTAAGGAAGGAGATTCTACCACCTCCCTAGGTAACGCATTCCAGTGTTTCACCACCCTCTTAGTGAAAAAGTTTTTCCTAATATCCAATCTAAACCTCCCCCATTGCAACTTGAGACCATTACTCCTCGTTCTGTCATCTGCTACCATTGAGAACAGTCTAGAGCCATCCTCTTTGAAACCCCCTTTCAGGTAGTTGAAAGCAGCTATCAAATCCCCCCTCATTCTTCTCTTCTGCAGACTAAACAATCCCAGCTCCCTCAGCCTCTCCTCATAAGTCATGTGCTCTAGACCCCTAATCATTTTTGTTGCCCTTCGCTGTACTCTTTCCAATTTATCCACATCCTTGTTGTAGTGTGGGGCCCAAAACTGGACACAGTACTCCAGATGAGGCCTCACCAGTGTCGAATAGAGGGGAACGATCACGTCCCTCGATCTGCTCGCTATGCCCCTACTTATACATCCCAAAGCCATTGGCCTTCTTGGCAACAAGGGCACACTGCTGACTCATATCCAGCTTCTCGTCCACTGTCACCCCTAGGTCCTTTTCCGCAGAACTGCTGCCGAGCCATTCGGTCCCTAGTCTGTAGCGGTGCATTGGATTCTTCCATCCTAAGTGCAGGACCCTGCACTTATCCTTATTGAACCTCATTAGATTTCTTTTGGCCCAATCCTCCAATTTGTCTAGGTCCTTCTGTATCCTATCCCTCCCCTCCAGCGTATCTACCACTCCTCCCAGTTTAGTATCATCCGCAAATTTGCTGAGAGTGCAATCCACACCATCCTCCAGATCATTTATGAAGATATTGAACAAAACGGGCCCCAGGACCGACCCCTGGGGCACTCCACTTGACACCGGCTGCCAACTAGACATGGAGCCATTGATCACTACCCGTTGAGCCCGACAATCTAGCCAGCTTTCTACCCACCTTATAGTGCATTCATCCGGCCCATACTTCCTTAACTTGCTGACAAGAATGCTGTGGGAGACCGTGTCAAAAGCTTTGCTAAAGTCAAGAAACAATACATCCACTGCTTTCCCTTCATCCACAGAACCAGTAATCTCATCATAAAAGGCGATTAGATTAGTCAGGCATGACCTTCCCTTGGTGAATCCATGCTGACTGTTCCTGATCACTTTCCTCTCCTCTAAGTGCTTCAGGATTGATTCTTTGAGGACCTGCTCCATGATTTTTCCAGGGACTGAGGTGAGGCTGACTGGCCTGTAATTCCCAGGATCCTCCTTCTTCCCTTTTTTAAAGATGGGCACTACATTAGCCTTTTTCCAGTCATCCGGGACTTCCCCCGTTCGCCACGAGTTTTCAAAGATAATGGCAAAGGGCTCTGCAATCACAGCCGCCAATTCCTTCAGCACTCTCGGATGCAATTCGTCCGGCCCCATGGACTTGTGCACGTCCAGCTTTTCTAAATAGTCCCTAACCACCTCTATCTCTACAGAGGGCTGGCCATCTCTTCCCCATTTTGTGATGCCCAGCACAGCAGTCTGGGAGCTGACCTTGTTAGTGAAAACAGAGGCAAAAAAGCATTGAGTACATTAGCTTTTTCCACATCCTCTGTCACTAGCTTGCCTCCCTCATTCAGTAAGGGGCCCACACTTTCCTTGGCTTTCTTCTTGTTGCCAACATACCTGAAGAAACCCTTCTTGTTACTCTTGACATCTCTTGCTAGCTGCAGCTCCAGGTGCGATTTGGCCCTCCTGATATCTTTCCTACATGCCCGAGCAATATTTTATACTCTTCCCTGGTCATATGTCCAACCTTCCACTTCTTGTAAGCTTCTTTTTATGTTTAAGATCCGCTAGGATTTCACCATTAAGCCAAGCTGGTCGCCTGCCATATTTACTATTCTTTCGACTCATCGGGATGGTTTGTCCCTGTAACCTCAACAGGGATTCCTTGAAATACAGCCAGCTCTCCTGGACTCCCTTCCCTTTCATGTTAGTCCCCAGGGGATCCTGGCCATCTGTTCCCTGAGGGAGTCAAAGTCTGCTTTCCTGAAGTCCAGGGTCCGTATCCTGCTGCTTACCTTTCTTCCCTGCGTCAGGATCCTGAACTCAACCAACTCATGGTCACTGCCTCCCAGATTCCCATCCACTTTTGCTTCCCCACTAATTCTACCCGGTTTGTGAGCAGCAGGTCAAGAAAAGCGCTCCCCCTAGTTGGCTCCCCTAGCACTTGCACCAGGAAATTGTCCCCTACGCTTTCCAAAAACTTCCTGGATTGTCTATGCACCGCTGTATTGCTCTCCCAGCAGATATCAGGAAAATTAAAGTCACCCATGAGAATCAGGGCATGCGATCTAGTAGCTTCCGTGAGTTGCCGGAAGAAAGCCTCATCCACCTCATCCCCCTGGTCCGGTGGTCTATAGCAGACTCCCACCATGACATCACTCTTGTTGCACACACTTCTAAACTTAATCCAGAGACACTCAGGTTTTTCCACAGTTTCGTACCGGAGCTCTGAGCAGTCATACTGCTCCCTTACATATAGTGCTACTCCCCCACCTTTTCTCGCCCTGCCTCCTTCCTGAACAGTTTATAACCATCCATGACTGTACTCCAGTCATGTGAGTTATCCCACCAAGTCTCTGTTATTCCAATCACGTCATAATTCCTTGACATCACCAGGACCTCCAGTTCTCCCTGCTTGTTTCCAAGGCTTTGTGCATTTGTATATAAGCACTTGAGATAACCTGTTGATCGCCCCTCATTCCCAGTATGAGGCAGGAGCCCTCCCCTCACAGACATTCCTGCCTGTGCTTCCTCCCGGTATCCCGCTTTCCCACTTACCTCAGGGCTTTGGTCTCCTTCCCCCGGTGAACCTAGTTTAAAGCCCTCCTCACTAGGTTAGCCAGCCTGCTGGCAAAGATGTTCTTCCCTCTCTTCGTAAGATGGAGCCCGTCTCTGCCCAGCACTCCTCCTTCATGGAACACCATCCCATGGTCAAAGAATCCAAAGCCTTCTCTCCGACACCACCTGCGTAGCCATTCGTTGACCTCCACGATTCGACGGTCCCTACCCAGGCCTTTTCCTTCCACGGAGGATGGACGAGAACACCACTTGCGCCTCCAACTCCTTTATCCTTCTTCCCAGAGCCACGTAGTCCGCAGTGATCCGCTCAAGGTCATTCTTGGCAGTATCATTGGTGCCCACGTGGAGAAGCAGGAAGGGGTAGCGATCCGAGGGCTTGATGAGTCTCGGCAGTCTCTCCGTCACATCACGAATCTTAGCCCCTGGCAAGCAGCAGACTTCTCGGTTTTCCCGGTCAGGGCGGCAGATAGATGACTCAGTCCCCCGGGGAGAGAGTCCCCGACCACCACCACCCGCCTTCTCCTCTTGGGAGTGGTGGTCGTGGAACCCCCAACCTCAGGACATCGCATCTCATGCCTCCCAACCAGCGGAGTCTCCTTCTGCTTTCTCTCCCCAGACATATCATCTGGTCCACTCTCCGCAATGGTACCTGTGGAGAGAACATGAAAGCGGTTAGTTACCTGTGTCTGTGTTACTGGAACCCGGACATTCCGCTTACCTCTTCTGGAGGTCACATGTTGCCAAGCTTCTTCACTGGTCTCTTGGCTCCTCTGTGCAACCTGCTCTATATCTTTAGAGCTTTGTGCCCCTAGAAGCCTATCCTGAGTTTGGTCCAGAAAATCCTCAGTCTCTTGTATACAACGCAGGGTCGTTACCTGTTGCTCCAGACCTTCAATCTTCTCTTCCAATATGGAGACCAGCTTGCACTTTGTACAGACAAAGTCGCTTCTGTCCTGTGGAAGAAAGACAAACATGGCACATCCAGTGCAGGTCACAACAGCTGAACCCCCCCCTTCCATATCACCTACCTACTATGAGCTTCCTCAGAGACGTTGGCAAGATGTAAGCCTCACTGGGCTCACTCCAGGCGAACTCCCAGGCAAACTCCTGCTGTGAGCTGCTCTGCTGTCCCCGCTGCTCAGCTGGTTCGCTGCCGCTCAGCTGGTTCGCGAGGCTCTGGCTATTTTTAAACAGCCAGGCTTCCCTGACGCAAACACACAGACACCCTATGGTAGTGGGCATAAAGCCATCCACCTATAGGAAACTCCAACCAGTTTCCTATAATTCCTATAAAATAAGACTACAACACATCTCCTCAGCAACATGGACTACGGTGATCACCTCAAATCTGTCTTCCACTCCCTACACTAGCTTCCCATAGGATATTGAATCAAGGGCAAGGTCTTGGTCCTTGTCTTCAATGCCCTCCATTGCCTGACCCCCAGATACCTAAAAGATCAACTAAAATTCTGGATGAAGACCATGACTGACAAATCCCCTCTTCAGACACAGTGAAACTTCCTGTCGTAAGGGTAAAGCTTGTCTGTGCAGGTTTCAGAGTAGCAGCCGTGTTAGTCTGTATTCGCAAAAAGAAAAGGAGTACCCGTGGCACCTTAGAGACTAACAAATTTATTAGAGCATAAGCTATAAGTAATGCATCCGACGAAGTGAGCTGTAGCTCACGAAAGCTTATGCTCTAATAAATTTGTTAGTCTCTAAGGTGCCACAAGTACTCCTTTTCTTTTTGCGAATACAGACTAACACGGCTGCTACTCTGAAACCTGTCATTATGCAAGGCACTGAATTTAGCCGTATAGAGTGGAAACTTGTCTGTGCAGGAGCCAGAGCCTGAGGCTGCAGAATGCAGGTCAGAGGCTGCGGAATGAACTCTCTCCAGAACTAAGGACCACCACAAACCTCATCACAGTCTACACCAAGAGCAAGCCACACTTCTCCCACCTG
Source organism: Dermochelys coriacea (assembly GCF_009764565.3). Taxonomy (NCBI): domain Eukaryota; kingdom Metazoa; phylum Chordata; order Testudines; family Dermochelyidae; genus Dermochelys; species Dermochelys coriacea. Next base: position 211,311,943 of record NC_050069.1, read on the forward strand.
CCTTCTCTAACATAAACAGAGAACCATGGATACATTTAAAACAATAAAAACCCCAAAACAAAACTACACGCAATCCTTCCCTGGGGAGAAGACAAGAGCAAGAGAACCACACAGAACAAATACTAGTCACATTGTTTAATGCACTCCTGGAAGTTGCTTAGATAGTATGATGAAGAGACTGGTACAAGAACCTGCATAGAATAAAATATTGGAGAAACCAGGCAAAGGAGAGCTGTGATTGCTTGGATCCCTGAGACCTGATCAAGGTAATCAAGCAAAAGCATTCTCAGATGCCTGTGTTTGATGCAGTCATGAGTAAATTGATTACTGTCCAGTTTTTTAGCATCCTGGTGTCATAGTTACAGAGCTAGCTGCTCCTCTGTCTCCTTCCTGGTCTCTCTGAGTGCACCCCTCAGGTGTCAGACCTCATTCCTTTACCTATCCTGGGGTAGAATTCCACAATTCCCCTACCCTGAGACAGGGCCCTGTGCTGCAGTACTCTGAGAATCGACTGTACTTACCAAGCAGGTCTGACTGCATTCCGGCACCTGTGTTTTCCTTCAGGAATGTGACCAGTGATATACAGTGACAAAAAACTTCTTCAGAGAAAGTATTTCTTGTTTGGCAAGAGAGGAACAAGTCTTTAAACCATGATTTAAGGACTTCAATAGCTCAGACATGGGTGAGGTTTTTCATAGGAGTGGGTGGGTGAGATTCTGTGGCCTGCACTGTGCAGGAGGTCAGACTAGATGATCAGAATGGTCCCTTCTGACCTTAGTATCTATGAACAAAGCACTGAAAGAAAAATTTTTATAAAACAAGCAATCTTCACGGCTATCTTGCCTATAGGCTTATCATCTCCTGATGTTAGGCTTTCCTAGGCTGCCTTCTTTAGGCACCCCAGCAGATGTCTCTGTCCCAGTCTCATTCTCCAAGGAACTCCCCTAGCTCTGGAAAGAGTCCCTTTTTAAACCCCACTATAGTTCTTTTGATCTCATGCGTTCCTGGGCTGCTTCTTATCCTGATGTGGTCTCTTTACAACCCTCAGGTGTTTGTGAAGAAGTGGCTTATTTGGAGTCATTCTTTCCCCCTCCTGCTTGTTGTTACTTGCAGCCCCCTATTAAACTAAACTAATGTAGTCATTCACTAAACATCCCAATAGCCAAATCAGCCTACACTATTAATAAATTATTACAGGGCAGCTCCATTCTGACAGATCTGGATACCAGGTCTGGGTGCTGGCAGATAAAACTGGAGAAAGTTAATTGCGTGTTTAATGTCGCATCACAGAGATACAGATTCCCCTGCTTACCTCTTGGCATTCATGTATCCACCTTGAGAAGTATTTAAAGGAAAGGGGATTAAGTCTATGGAAGCCTTTGTGGGGTTGCAGCCATTATGAATGAGATACTGGTGTCTGGAGCTACCATGGAAGAACACGCTACCAATCTATGCGTCATACTCCAAAGATCTACAAAAAGAAAGTGTCATGTTAAATCCAGAAAAATGCATCATCAGAGCACCAAAGTTAAGTATTTCAGGCATAGTGTCTCAGCTGAGCCTAACCCTGCAAAAGTAGCAACATTTGCTAAGAGGAGGCCACTGGAGAATTATAGTGACTATGTGATTTACTTTGACAGATTTATTTTGCATCTTATAGAGCATATGGCATCGCCAGATGGTCTCCTAAAGGAAGACTCCGAATTTTCAGGGATACCCAACAAGATTCTGCCTTCACCAAAATAAAGCAACTAATTTTCAGTGCTAGCATGGAGGCATATGTTATATAAATAAAGAGGAAGCTGTTAAGGTGGATGTACCCAAATAGAGACTTGGAGCTTTGTTTCTGCAAGAAGGGAAGCCGGTGATCCAAGGGCTCGCATCCATGGACATAAACTATGTTTAGACTGAACGGAAGATATGTTCAGCTGTGAGTGCTTACACCATTGGTGACCATATTTTCCCAAAGGGAAAAAGGGATATCCCCCAGGCCAGCCCAAGCCACCCCTCACCCACAGTACGGGGCCAGCCCAAGCCCTCCCTGCCTCCCACTGGCGTGGGGTCAGGCTGAGGTTCCTCTCCTCCTGAAGCCGGCCCCAGCCCCCTCGCTGTTCCCCCACACACGGGGCCATCCAAGCCCACCCTGTCTGCACAGGGCCTGCCTGAGGTGGTCCTCGCAACTGGCACCCAGGGCCGGCCTGAGCCCCTCTGCTGCCCACCCATGCACGGGGCCGCCTAAGGCCCCCCTCTCCCTTCCTTCAGCACAGGGCTGGCATTGCCAGTCGCCCCTCCCACCCCTATCCCCACACATTCCTCTGCGTCCTGCTAGGGATCCCACCCCACGTTTTGGGCTTTGTCCCATTTGCTCTTGCCAACTGGTCATCACCAAGGCTACAATAAACGATGTTCCACCTGCAGAAATACAACTTTAGAGTTAAAAAAGTTGTCACAGAGTTTGCTGCCTCTTTACAGGGGCTGGGGCTCAGCTCCCTCAGGGCCAGACTTAGCTAGCCTTCCCAGGTGGAGAAGATGAGTGACAAAGAGGCAGGTGATTAAGAGCAGCACTGTAGGGAAAACAAGAGCAGACTGTAGCTCAGTAAGGAGGGCTCAACAGGGAAGGAGAGAAGATGAGGGAATAAATGCTCTATAAAGAGCGGGAGGGCAGTCGGAGGGCTGGCAGTCTAGGAAGAAGCCCTGGGAAGAAGACAGGGTGCTTTGGACTATGGGGGTGAATGAGGTGATAGCCCAGTTGTCTAGTGTTCCCAGGGCCAGGAACTCATAGGAGAGGATGGATGTGGGTTCCCACTATGCTCACATCCTGAGATGGGTTGCAGTGACCTCTGCTGTTAGGGTGAGGTCTGAGAGACTGTTGATGCTGCCACCTAGTGAGGGGGTGCAGCAACTCCTGCTGACAAAGAGAGGATGATGGGTCACATTAGAGCCCTGGGGGGCTAGAAGCTGAGCATAGGAGAAGGGCAGTGTTTGAGTTTGATTGGACTATTTGGTTTATGGCCCAGAAGGGGTGGACTTTTGGACTGAGCTGTAGGTTGGGTCATTGCAGTGACCTGACAGCACTGAGAGCTGGTCAATGACTGAAACTAAAGGGAAACTAAGGCAGACTCAGGGACTGATGCTAGGACAGAGGGGCTTGTTACACAAGCATGTACCATAAATAGCTTCTGGTGTGGCATGGCATTGTGGAAGAGTTTCTTGAAGTACAAGTTCATTTAATAATGTCCAATTTACCTGAGTTGAACAAATAATTGATTGAACTAAGAATTGCAACTAAGCCAAGTATCTTAATAGAAAAGTTTATTTTCTTTCTTCTTCTTAGAAGGAGGTGTAATAATAATGGAAGTCACCAGATGGTGCAATTTCAGATGAAACTGTTCAGTTTTATCAGAATATATAAAAGGTTAGATCCTGGAGAAATGCTTATTGTTGGTTGTGGTGCAGTTCTTTTTACATGCTGACCATGTAACAAGTAAAAGTTCCTGAACCTCTTAAGAATCCTTTCTTGGGTATAGCATGGCTCTGAGTAGATTTCTTTAAATATGTAGGATAGAATCCTGCTCATTCTGAAGTCTGTTATAAAGTTCCCACTGATTTTAATGGAGAGAGGTCTGGCCTCTTTGGTTTTTCCACTTAACTAAACTTCAGTGGTATCAAATAATGGGTAAATCAGCTTTGAATTGGTCTTATAGCTTCTAGTCTTCACTTTACCCTTAATAATCTTAAAGATCACAATGCAGGGCCTTTCTAACTCTTCAGCTTTCCCACTGCTACCTCCCTTACCAAGTCCATGGGGCAAAACACAACTTTGCCATTGCTTTGTGTGCCACCTCAGCTCTCTCCGGAGTGCTGTCATACTGGTGTCTCAGCCACACACCAGCATTGTTAGGTCAGTGAGAATGCTGTCCATTTCTAGTGTATAAAAAGCCATTGGAGAGTTAAGTAGAATTAAAACTATGCCATAGCAACAAGAACATTTTAGTTGCTGATTTAAAGGGGAAAAGTAACCAAATCCCCATGTAGGGTTCCAAGAAATTCAATTAATGTCAAGTGGCCTAGCAAGCTGCAGAATGCTGCATTGTCACTGGCCTGTCTATTTGATTTTACTTCTAAAACACATCCAATTATGCCAATCCCCAGCCTTTTGCTCAGTTCAGGGGAGGGAACCTTCACAGAGGCCAGTTCTGAAAAGCTAGTGCCAACACATTGCTAGCTTTAAGCCTAAATAAGCAAATGAATTATATGGTTGCACATGACCGGCCTGGTTCTATCAGCCACATATAGAATCAACTCACCCTGCAGAAATTGGCAATGGCAGCTGGCAAAAATAAAATTAAAGATATTTATATTTTCATTATGGACAGATCAGCTGAATAACATCATAGTGAGGTACCATAGTACTCTATCCTTACAAAGTCAGCTGTCAAAGGAACTTGGAAAGGTTCAGGGTCTGAACAATAAGTTACAGCATTTCAGTAGCCAGCAGCCAGCAAATACTTAAATAAAACTGATTAAATTAATTAAAGCTGATTAAATAAAACACTCTTTCACCTTTTGTGGCATAGTGGTAGTCTTAAAAAAAAACCCTCAGAAGTTAACTTAGACTAAAAGAAATGTAGGACTGGAATAGTTGATAGTTTATCTAGTCAAGTCCTCTCCACTGACTAAGTAGTAAGTATTATCTAGACTATACCTGACACATGTTTGTCTAACCTGTTCTTAAAAAACTGGTTAAGACATTTTTTCTAATGTCAAACCTAAATCTCCCTGTCTGCAATTTAAGCTCATTACTTCTTGTCTTGTCCACAGTGGATAAAGAGAACAATTTATCACCCTTCTCTTTATAACAGCCTTTTATTTACTTGAAGATTGTTATCATGTCCCCGCCATAGTCTTCTCTTCTCTTCCTCTTATACTGCTGCATTTTCAGCAAGTTGTAGAAGTTGTGCTAGTAGCTCACTGTATGGTGCAGCATTTTTGAGAGGTTGTTGATGCCATAGAATTCTGCATTCTGAAAATACCTAATATATTGTATGAAATGTATATGTAAAATTGGAGATGAGCTTGAGTCACAGTATTCAGGTCCAGATCTTAATTTCTGAGTTTGGAGATGTCTAGACTCATGGATTTAATTCAAGCCTAACCCTACTTACAATTAATTACTAAGGACCCTAATTTTCCCCAGTATGGGGATGACCTGGAGTTTCCTAGGAATGTTATCATCAGAGGCAGGGTTTGCCTTCTACAGAAGAAGTCAGAGATCAGTCCTAAAACCCATGGATCCCAGCATCCACATGGATTTTCCATGCAGAAGTGCCAATTGCTACTTGTCCCCACCAGCCACTGGACACCACACCTCCCTCCAGGAGCTCCTATGCCTTGGTTTCTCCAGAACCTTGAGTGTGGAGGGGAAATCCAGGGCAAGTTAATATGGTCTCAGGTAACATTTGCTTCCTCTACATTCTCTCTCAGGTTAAGGGAAGAAGGAGGAAAGAATCCAAAGGCGCTCAGACAACTTCATCCTGCTCCCTCTGATTCTCAGCATACTCCACCTCCTCCCTTTCCAACAGCCTGGAGGTGGAGCTTCATTGATCAGCCACAGAATAGCTTCTTCAGCAGCAAAACTCTTTCCTTCTGTGGACGCTGGTTCCCTTACATATATGATGATGAAAGGGAGCAAGGGGCCCTAAATATTTGTTTAAGGTTATGTTTGAATTGCAATGCACCCTATTCACAGGGGCCTTTACATGGAGATAACTGGCTTGGGTCTCACCTTCATTTTACCAGACCAAAATCCTGACACATTCTTTAGAGATCCTGATATTTATATATACATATATTTTGGAGTGTTGGGTGTTTTTACCAGATTGCACCTGCAGCTCTTTTCATGAAATGAACTGGGTGAAAGGAGGGTGGTTGCCCCTCATGATGTAATGAGGGTGGGTGTGTTTGGTCTGAAGAAATTAATGGGGGTCAGGGAATCAGGGAAAATGTAACTAACGAGTTCTGTATTTTGGCATAGATGTTGCTTTTCATCTGCCTGTTTCTGTTGATCTATCTTGTCTATTTAGATTGTAAACTCTTTAGAATAGGGATTGTCTTTTATGTGCGTATGTACACAATGCCCAAAGTAATAGGGCCCGCATGTTGACTGAAGCTTCTAGGCATTATTGGAATATAAATAATGTATGTAAATGTAGAAATGTTAGCCAAAGAGTGCTGGCCAAATTCCAGTTTAGGAAATTACAATATTCCTACCTAACTTCCATCTTCAATTTCACGTAGATAGGACAGGAAATGAATACCAGCTTGAAACATGGGGTGTACTTTTGCTTTCTGCAATTAAATAGTCACCATGTTTACCTTAGAGGCTACAGCATTTGCATGTGAAGTAATTCATTGCGTCTGTGCCCATACACTTGCATGCACACAAACTGCAGCTTACAAAATACCAAATCCTGCCATTTTTTATTGACTTCAGATGGGAGTTGAGAGCACCCAATGATTCTTGGAAGCACACAGCACCTTGCAGGATTGGGCCCTAAATGTAGAATTAGACTTAACATTTACAAGTAAAAATTAATGAATAAATCTAAAAAGAAGGGGTGGGGGGAGGCATTAATCACCACGAAAACCAACATAATCCTGATCTGCATTGATCTCTGTGAGATTTTCATTAGCAAACAATTAGCACCATTTACACTGAATGAAGTGAATTTCTAATCAACAGGTAGTAATAACAAAACACATTCCACAGCCAAGAATCATTAGAATGTAGCAAAGGATTATCCATAAAGAGAGGATTAGAAAAAGAGAAACCCCTGAATCCAGCTAAAGAACCCCAGCATGCCAGCTGGCTAATGTTTGGGATAATAATCCTGCATTTCGTCAAAGAAATAAAAAGAGCAAAAAAGATCGAAGGCAATAAAAGAGAGCTTCACATGATACAATGTAGTGTAGATAAAAGCATGTGCATGTCTGGCAATCATTTCCAACAGGCTAACAATGAGAGAATCAACAACAGAGGTCAGTATTTAAATAGACATAGAAACTTATAATACCAGTATTATAACTGGTTTCAGAGTAGCAGCCGTGTTAGTCTGTATTCGCAAAAAGAAAAGGAGTACTTGTGGCACCTTAGAGACTAACAAATTTATTAGAGCATAAGCTTTCGTGAGCTACAGCTCACTTCATCTACATTGGCTACAATGGTTATTCCTGATTTACACCAATGAGAGGAGAATTGGATCCATACTGTACAGTACATCATGCTATGGCTAATAAGAATTGTTGTTCATTGTTTATCTGCACTGGCAGGGAGTGAATAGAATGAACAAATTGTTCTCTTCTGTAGTCTAGGATTTTTTTTTACGTTGAAGTGCTTTGGAGCCAGGCTAATTTCTTTCCCCAGTATTTAGCATTGTTCCATCTTCTTACAGTTTTGATGAACAGACTGAAAGTTTCCATAGTTTCGTTTTTCCTTTACCAAAATGACATTTCTGTGGCAATACTAGTCACCAAATTGCAACTACTAGCTGTATGGTGGATGGTGATTGCTTAGTGACTAACCCTCAGATGTGACATATATAATCTCTCTGAAACCATAGATTTGAGTCCCAGTGTGGTTGAGTTAGCGATTCAGCGTTTGAGTGAGAGAAAATTGAATCCTATGTGGATTTATCTAGGTCTGATTCTGCTCTCACTTACACTGATGTAATCAGGAATCATACCACTGACATCAATGGTGTTATATCAGTGTAAGTGAAAGCGGAATCAGGCCCGCGTGTGTGTGTGTGTCTTTCAAATGAAAGCTTCAGAACCCAAGGTCTCATCTACTCTGTTTTGACTACACATCTGGTGGCATTTTCTATAGGCGTTTTCCCTGGTGCCCTTGGCTATAATTGCTCCTCAGCCCCAAATCTTCCACCTTCTGTATAACCACTGACAAATAGATCTTCCTGGGATATCATATATGTGGGGGTGGGAGTGGCCAAATCTTCTGGCTTTTACTCAGGCAAACTCTCATCAATGTCAACATTATACAAAAAATTTAAAATGCAAAACCAAGGTCTTTGATGAACACAGAAGAGAAAACTATGTCAACTGTACTTCTATAGCAAACTGCACCACTGCGGAAAGAGATTTAAAAGATGTATTTCTTTCCTGTAATCTAAGGGCTCCCGGGACAATGTTAAAGTTTGGATTTTATTCCAGAAGATGGCAGCGTTGCAGCATCAAAGTACAAAATAATTCATCTGTAGGAAAGTGTGTCTAAATAGCGTACAGGCTGTCAGTAAACTGTATCAAAACCAGGAGAATGAGAGAATATCTAACAGCACTCCTCCAGTTCCTAGGCACCAATTAAGCTATCGATGCAGCACCCCTTTTAGAAAGGACATGTGTGGCAGGTCCACAGCTGGTGTAAACTGGTTTACCTCCACTGAAGTTCTAGATTTATATCAGCTGACGACCTGGGACATCATTTTTTCTCATTAGCGTGGAGTCTTCTAAACTGTTTTTTATATGAACCCGAAGACTGGGAGGATGGGGACAAAAAATGGTGGCAGCTTAAAGCAAAATGGAGCTGAAGTTCTCTCACTTCTAATCTTACACAACAAGAGCAAGATAGTGACTTGTACTATGGCACCACTTCCAAGAAAGGATCCCTTTTATGCTCCTCTTTCTCTTTCCCTTTCCCTTTTTGTGCCAGGGATCAGACTTAGCCTCCTTTTTCTCTCTCACACTTGGCTTTGTCCTAGGAGAGCGGGTTTTCAACTTCCAGGGATAGTATCAGAGAAAAAAAGTGTGTTAGTATGAGTAGATTATCTCTCACACCCTTCCTCCTAAAAAGAAAAGGAGTACTTGTGGCACCTTAGAGACTAACAAATTTATTTGTTGACCTTTCCTCCTGTCATTCTCTCAACCCTGTGGTGGTTTTCTGAATCCTCCTCCTTTGGCTGTGTGTGTTTGCCTGCCTTCCTGTAAACAATATATTACTACTTCTAGCACAGAGACAGACTAAAGAAACTATCTGCATGATCCTTTCAACTTCTATAACCCTGCAATTGCAAGAGTCATGAAGCTGTTCCCAAATTCAGGTCTCATAGGCAGGGCCCTACCAAATTCACTGTCCATTTTGGTCAATTTCATGGTCATAGGAATTTAAAAACCATAAATTTAATGATTTAAATCTGAAATTTAACGGTGTTGTAATTGTAGGTGTCCTGACCCAAAAAGGAGTTGTGGGGGGGGGGCCGCAAGGTTATTGTATGTGGAGTTGTGGTACTTGGCAGCTGGAGAGCGGTGGCTGCTGGCTGCGAACCCAGCTCTGAAGGCAGAACCACCGCCAGCAGCAGCACAGAATTAAGGATGACATGGTATGGTATTGCCACCCTTACTTCTATGCTGTTGCCTGCAGAGCTGGGCCCTCAGTAAGCAGTCATCACTCTCTGGCTGCCCAGCTCTGAAGGCAGCAGTGCAGGAGTAAGGGTAGCATGGTATGGTATTGCCATCCTTCTGCACTGCTGCTGGCAGGGTGCTGCATGCAAAGCTGGGTGCCCGGCCAACTGCCACTGCTGTCCGGCCACCCAGCTCTGAAGGCAGTGCAGAAGTAAGGGTGGCAATACTGTGACACCCCTAAAATAACCTTGTGACCACCCCCCCCCACAGCTCCCTTTTGGGTCAGGACCCCCAGTTGGAGAAAACCTAGTCTCTCCCATGAAATCTGTATACTATAAGGTAAAAGCACACAAAATACCAGATTTTACAGTCCGTGACACATTTTTCATGGGCATGAATTTGGTAGGGCCCTACTCATAGGGTAAGAGATTCAACTGCCCTACAGACATATTACATGCAGAGTTTCACTGGCTTCATTTTAATTTTGTTTTCAGAGAGAGAGAGCTAACTTAATAAAATGAGTGGATGGAAGTCATGGGCCGTACTCCTTAGGCTTCCTGCTTTTGATGGGCTAGATTCATTGTCACCATAGAGCCCTTTAATACTGTATGAGGTTTGCAGGAAACTAACTACAGGTAGCAAACAGTCTACTGAAGACTGAAATGTGGTTTCCATTCTTACATTTCCTCAGATAAACTAGGTCCAATTGTGCCCCTGTGATACAGGAGCAGAGGGGACCCTCGGCACATCAATCACACCTCTCTTTCATGGAAAGGAGGGTCGGTAGTCTCCATGGCAATTGCCCCCTTTCCTGCCCACCCCACCGTCCACATGCTCCAGACCCCTTGGAGGGCATTCTGCATGCCAGGGATCCACAAGTGGTGAGGGGGTTGACCAGGGAGACATGCATCTTCCCCCTTCCTGGCCAGCAGACATTCCCCTGGAAATTTCTTTAGGCTGTGTTAAACATCCACAGGTGTGTTCTCACCCAATCTAAGGTTAGGGGCTGTCCTGTCAGGAGGGAGTATGCCCCTCCCCCATGGAAAAATTTAGAAGAAATCTCCACAAGGAGAACCTTCTGGAGATTTCCTCCCCCCCCTGGTTTTTCCTATAGGAGGAGGCAATCAGACCCATTATTTATTTTAACATCAGATTGCTCAAACCAGGGTTTTGTGACTGTATAAAGAAAAGTAGGTTTCATTACCTATAGCGCATCTCATTTCAGAGGAGCCTGTATTGTTACCCAGTTTGAATTGTTTGACAATATAATTACTTATTATCCATAATGTACACTAACAGGTTTGGTGGTGACAGGCTGTATATTAAAGTACAGTGACTGTGCTTCTCTGAAGGGGGTTAAACAAAAACATAACCAGGGTCAAAGCTGTGCCTTGTCCTCCATTTGCTAGAAATCATACATACTCCATTAAATTTTAATTAAAAATTAATAAAACAAACTATATGGTATGTTTTATACTAGAGGGGTAAATGCTTACTTGGGAGTTGAAAATGGAAAGTCTGGTAAGAATATGGTCTATTGTTAAAGATATTGTAGTTAGGTTTTGAAAATACTCCTGATCAGATCCTTGAACTCAAGCTGAGCATCAAAAATCAGATAGGGGCTGCAAGCCCCAATGAATTGATTTTTTTAAAAGACTTTCTCTCTTCCTGCAGGTTCAGATAATTTTCTGGCATTGGTTGTTAAACCAATATTGTGTTCCTGATGCAGACTGACACTGGGAAGGAGAGATAAGCCACCTCCTTTTTGACAAAAATGATCAAAGCAGAGTGTGCTGTGAAAGCACAAGGCTTTCTAACAAATGTAGGGGGAGGGTTGTTTGATGGTTGTTTTTTGTTTTAAATAGTTAATCACGAGGAGTTTTGAGATGATCAGCTCTGTTCTCTGCTACCATAAGGTTTGTTTAATAATATGGGACCCAGGAGTGCTAGTAAAAGACTGGTCTTTATTTTCTGGGCCCAGTCCTCTGCCATTGGTCATTGTTATAAAACAGTCAGATCCTTGGGATCTATATCTACTCACTCCAAAGACTATCCCTTTTTTGGAATATCAAATAAAATATACCAGCCAAAAAAGAACTGTAGAATTTAGCTCAATAATGCAACACACAAATGGAAACATCCAGGATGAGGGGTTAGGATAGATGATCTGAACTCCTGCAAGATGAAGGGATTATTTAGCCTCTTAAATATTGTCTGTCAATATCTATGATTTCTCAGTGGTATCTAGATCTGTGGGATGCATTACACTCTTAACACAGCCCAGTCTGTTAAACACTGCAACACATTTTTTTAAAGTACCTTGTATCTCTTCTGTAGACAAGTTACACACATCTAAGCAGACCCCTTTCTCATCCAAGCATATGTGGAACTTCCACTGTTTCAGACACTACTGACTTGTGTCTGTCCTTTTTAGATAGGCCAGGGTAGCTGTTGGTATCATTTTGTGCCAGCTCTGTTAAATAAGTTTTAGTTTTTGCTGCTCAAGCTGTTGTAGAAACTTGCTTTGAAAAATTGAATTATTGTAAGAGGGCTGTCCCTCTCCCACAATATAGAAGCCCTGGTCTAAACTACAAAATTAGGCTGATGTAAGCCGCCTTGCCTCGACTTAATTGTGCATGTCTACACTTAAATTTGCCTCCTACTGATGTTAGCTCTCCATTACACTCACATAGTAACACCACCTTCCCAAGCGGCATTGATTAATGTGGTTATTAATTGGTTAATGTGCTGAGATCAACGAAGAGTGAGTATAGACACTTCATTACTTATATCAACCCTAACAGTCCTCCGGAAGCTGTCCCACAATGCCCAATACTGACCACTCTGGTCACAATTATTAAAGACACTGCCCAGGAGTCACTGCGACTAGAAGCCCCCCACACACACTTAAAATCCACAGATTTTTTGAAATGCCTTTTTCCTGATGGTGCATCTTGGCAAGTACACCTCTAGCAGCTCTTCATTGTAGTACACAACTGCTCAGCTGATCCTGCTGGCTACACACTCCAGATATGCTCTGGCCTGGAGTAGACAGAAGATACTGGATCTCCTGGGCCTGCGGGGAGAAGCTGTGCAAGGACAGCTATGGACCAGCCGTAGGAACATCCAACATCTACGAGCAGATTGCAAGGGGGATGCAGGAGAAAGGGTGATAGGGATCCTCAGCAATGCCACATGAAAGTGAAGGAACTGCAGCAGGCATATCAAAAGCCAGAGAGGCCAACAATCAATCCAGTGCTGAGCTGAAGACCTGACGCTTTTACAAAGAGCTGTATGCCATACTTGGGGTCGATCCCACCACCACCCCACACAGCACCATGGATACCTCTAAGTAGCCCGAGTCACAAGTCCCTGGCCTGAACAGTGAGGAGGAAGTGGATGAGGAAGAGGAGGACAAGATGTGACCAGATAGGTCCAGATAAGCTATGAGCCAGGATCTGTTTGAGAATCCACTGTCGTCCAGTCAATCCAAGCAGTTGAGCATGGGTGAGCCTGATGCAGGGGAAGGAAACTCTGGTGTCTAAATTTATTTCCCATTACAGTAATGGTGCTCCCAACTTAGCAGGACACAACTATCAACTTTTAATTAATTTACTTGTACTAGAAGAGGTAGTGGAACAACAAATATAGGTAGAGTTATCTACTTTTCATTCCCCTTTAGGTTTGGCAGGGAGACTATGTAGAGCAGTTTGTTTTGTACACAGGGATGTCCCTTGAATCCTTCTGAGAGATCTTGATAAAACTTCCATGGAGGTACTTTGCAATATTCCTGAAGGTTTCTAGGGATGGCAGCCTTATTTCTTCCTCAGTGATAGGACGCTTTCCCATGTCAGTTGACAATAACTTTGGCAGGCACCATTGCAATAAACTAGTAGCATAGGGGCCCGGGCGGCTGTGGAACACCAGAAGCTGTGCCCTCTGTGATTTTGTTACCTTCAAGAGTGAGATATCATCTAAAATCACCCCCGCCTGTGAAAAATGCTTGTATTCAGTGCTGTTGCCCTGTACTTCATATAATTTCATGCATCTGAGCAAGTTCCTTCTCACTTCTCTCACCCATGGCTTCCCTCACCCATAGTCACCATGGCAGGTGCTGTAGGAGATGCCATACACAGTGAGGGGTGCAGGCTCTGGGAGGGAGTTTGGTGCAGGAGGGCATTCTGACCTGGGGCAAGGGATTGGGTGTGGGAGGGGGATGCAAGATCTGTGAGGGAGTTCGGGTGCAGGAGAGGGTTCTGACCTGGGGCAGGGGGTTGGGGTGTGGGAGGGAGTGCGAGGTGCAGGCTCTGGCCAGGAGGTGCTTACTACAGGTGACTCCCAGCTGCTGGCGCAGCAGGGCTCAGGCAGGCTGCATGCTATGGCCCCATGCCACTCCTGGAAGCGGCCGCTCTGGCATGTGTCTGCGTGCCCCTGAGACGAGGGGGACAGTTTCTCTCCATGTGCTGTCCGCCCCACAAGCGCTGCCCCTGCCACTCCCATTGGCTGGTTCCTGGCCAATGGGAGCTGCGGGGATGGTGCTGGGGTTGGGCAGCGCATGGAGCCATCTCTCCACCACACCACCCGCAGATTGCTATAGCCCCTCTTCTTGAGCATGTTGGGGCCACGACATGCAGGCAGCCCTGCCTGACCCTGCTGTGCGAGGGCCCCCTTCTAATCCAGCCCTGTTTGCAGTCCTTGGAGAACTCCATTACAAACCTCCCTATACACCCCCTCAACAGTCCACATGGCATCAAGAGGCCACATCACTCTACCCCTACCGTCCATCTTGGTGGTATTAGGACAACACAGCTCCACATACACTGATCTGTGAGAGCCACTGTTGATGTATGTGTAGCTAAAAGGACATAAATGTTCCTTCTTTACACTCTATTCCATACATTTATTAAGGTTTTAATATGTTTGCTTTTACTTGCACAAATTTTGTTTTTGAGATTTTTTGTTAGTTACAGAACTCAGTTGGATTGGAAAGTAAATTTCTTTATTGTTTCCAACATATGGTGCATAACGTCTGGTGGTAGTGAAAGAAGTGGTATTGTCCACTATGACACAACCCATAGGATCAGTGACAAACATAGTGTAGTAATCATAAACATACAGTAAGCACCACAACATTAACAGGTGCATTGTCAGTGTTATGTTCATAGGTGTGTACCAAGCAACACACAATTCCTAACAGGTCCCCAAACTGCAGGGCCATTTGTTGCACAGTACACCACAACACATTACTGTAGCTCTCTCTTAAATTGGTCTTTCAAAGCCTCCCTGAACTGTATAGCTCTGCATTTAGCTCTTATGATAGACCTTGTGTCTGGCTGTTCAAACTTAGCAGACAGTCATTCTACCTCCACCTGACAGCAACTTTCCCACCTTTCTTCCCAGATATTATGCAGGATGCAGCGGGCAGCCATAGCCATTGGGATGTTTTTTTCACTGAGATCTAGTTTGGTGAGTAAACAACGCCAGCATCCTTTCAATCTACCAAAAGCACATTCAACTGTCATTCTGCACCTGCGGAGTAGGTCGCTGAATATTTCTTTGGTGCTGTTAAAGTGGCTGGTGATGGCTTCATGAGCCAGGGGAGTAAGAGGTAGGCTGGGTCCTCTGAGATCACTATTGGCATTTCAACATCACCAATGTTAGCCTGTCAGTCAGGAAAGAAAGTCCCCGCCCCCCCTGCCTGTAGCTTTCTGAACAGTCCTGTGTTCTTAAAGATGCTGGAGTCATGCACCTTCCCTGACCAGCCACCACTGATGCTAGTGAAGCATACCTAGTGCTCCACCAGCTCTTGCATAACCATAAAAAAAAATAGCCTTTTGTGTTGATGTACACTGTGGCAAGGGTGGTCTGGTGTCAAAATAAGGATATACTTACCATCTGTTGTTTCACGACAGTTTGAGAACCGCATTGCTGCAAATCCATCCAATCAATCCTGCACATTCCTGACAGTCACAGTCCTGCATAGTAGGAGATGATTAATGGCCTTGCACACCTGCATGACAATGGCCTTGTGATGGGGCATGCACCGCATTGGCCAGGCAAAAGCTGGGCGTGGCCAGATCTGTCCAACCTACTAATTAAGCTACAACCAGGGAGCTAATTGAGGAGGAATGAGATCACCTGGGCGGGAACAGGCAAGGCCTGTAGAAAGACAGGTAGCTTGCTACAGGCTAAGGGCCAGCTACTACAGAAGGGTAGTTACTCCTGGAAAGGGGGAAGCGTGTATGAGTCCGCAGGAAGGCAGGCGGCACAAACTTCCTGAGAGGAGAGAGCGGAGAAGCTGGTGAACCCAGAGGGTGTGGGGGGGAGCCAGTTAGGCAGGGAAAAGCCCAGAGAAACAGCAGCAAAGGTCAAAGGCAGTACAGGCCTAGGCTGCATCTTATCAGGTCCCTGGGCTGGAACTTGGTTTAGAGGGTGGGACTGGGTTCTCCTACCAGCCACTGGGTAGTGGCTCAAGGCGCAGCAGACACCTGCTGTACAGCTGGTCTGGAAAGACTGTGCTCTCCCCAGAAGGAGAGCGACTTTGTGACCTAGCTGGAGGACCAAGCCACGGACCGGAAGTGGCAGCACCAAGAGTGAGATAGCCACATATAGAGAGAAGACGGGTGGAGAGACCGCAGGGGAGGGTGTAGCTGAGAGATGAAGCTAATCCCTGAGCAACCAGCGGGAAGTGCCATGAGTTGCAATTGCACTGTGGAAATTGCAATACTGGATTGCTACCAGTCCATGGGAAATCATTTAATTCAGAAATCCACTGTGGGAGCTGTGACAGGGCTGGTAGCAATCCAGTACTGCAAGTTTCTACAGTGCGACTGCAACTCACTTCTCCACTGTCAGTGCAGCTCTTGTTCTGGTGTTCCTGTGCTGGAGGAATGGGGAGAGCTTGGGACAGACATCCAGGAAGGTGGCCTTGCGCATCCAGAAGTTCTGCAGATACTGCTCATCATCCCATTATGATGCAATCCCACCAGTCAGTGCTCATTTCTCAGGCCCAGAAGCAATGTTCCACCATTTGCAGCCGCTCTGTGAACGCCACCAACAATCTTGAATTGGTTCTCATTTCGTCCCACAGCAATCTGCCCTCCAAGAAATCATCATGTTCCCCGAGGCTCTTCTTGCAGCTCTGCAAATACCAGAGTATTGTGCATCCTGTACTTGCAACGCTCATGACAGTAGTGCAGCAGAGCTGTGCAGTCTCCATGCCTCTGTCAGAGATGGTGGACAGCAACAAGTCCCACAAGTGTTCATAGGATTTTCAAAATAGGCACCAAAATTATGGAGTAGAGATGGCATTAGGGGGTGGTGAAAACTGCATGATGGGAACAGGACCCTGCAGACCAAGCTACCCCGTTTCTGCCCCACCATGCATTTCCAAAACTTCCCAGTGCACTGGAGGTGGCAGGTTGCACACTGGGATACCTACGTGTGGTGCACCACAGTGTACATCAGAACAAGCACTCCTGGTGAGTATGTGCACTGTTTACACAAGGAGCCAAGAATGCCGGCACACACGTGATATACAAACTGGGGCAGCTTTATGCCGACGTAACTTGCGTTGGAAAGTTGGTAGTGAAGATGTGCCCGACTACTGGCTGCCTCCCCCCCATAACTTAAAGCAATCTCCCAATTAATGTTGGCCCCTGGAGCTGCGCAGAACATTTTCAATTAAATGTATTTTCATCTAAATATGCTGCTTCACTCAAAACATGTTTTTTGCTGAGTCATATAGATTTCGATGAAGTTTTGACAGAAAGGTTTCTGCAGTACAGGGTTGTCTGGTCACATCTGACCAGAGAGAGAGAGAGAGAAAAAAATCAAAAACCTGACCTTTAAATCCAAACCAACATGTTTTGATAATTCTGTTTCATGCTTGTGTTGGAAAGGTTTTGGTCTCGTTCCAAGGCGGATTGAAAAGAAATTTCAAACCTTAAAAGTTGCCACGAAACTGAATTGTCATCCCCTGGCCTGCTTTGCTGGCCAGCTTTATGTTAGGGCTGCTGCTGCTACTGCCTCTTCCTCCTCCTCCACCTCACTGCTGCTTTCCTGGGGCCCAGGAATCTCAGCTGCTTCTCTTCCTTGCTGCATCTCTAGGCCCCCTGGCCATCAGTCCCCACTGCCTCCCCTGCTGAGAGCAAAGAGAGGCCTGTGAGGGAAGGGGAGGAGCTGATGGGAGGCAACAGTACATTTCAGGTGGAAGAGGGGCACGGAGAAAGGAAGCAGCTGGGCTGACACTTTATTCACAAGAGAAAAGGGGTTTAGTTGGCAGAGGAAAGAGCCCCTAGCTACCCCATAGGCTACACACGACCCACATCAACTCTCTTTTCTCCTCATTCCCCACCAATGAGAGGGTTAAGGCACGGCTGGAGTGACTGCTGCACCCACGATAGCCTAGCATAAAGCAGAGATGGAATCAAGGCTCTGAATGGCGTTGCACGGGTAAGGAACGAGAGTAGGATTCCTGGAGACCTGGTTCAGTGTCAGATTTTCTGTGTGACCTTGGAGAAGTCATAAAATCTGTCTGTGTGCCAGTTCCCCATCAGTTAAATATCACTTGCCTACCTCACAGTGTGCGAGCATACATATCTCCGTGCTTGTGAGCTGCTTAATACCCTGGTGTGAGGCCCATAAGAGTACCTAGATGGAGGAACTTGGGGATGAAGCCATTTGCTTGGATTCCCCAGCCCCCAAACAGATCCACTGCTTCCACCAGCAGAGCCCACACAGTTCCTGTCCTTGGGCTTGGCCAGCCCATGCACAACCAATTTAGGCAGTTGTTTGGGGCTTGTGTGCCTCTCCCTACCCCTATAATCCATGGTTAGGATTTGGCCTTATGATTATGTGATAATATGGTGGTTTACTTAAGGGTATTATTTATCTTTGGGCTCTTCTGTGCTTAGAAAATAGGGATGGCAACAAGAAAGACCGCTTTAGTATTCTTTTTTCTGGATGGAAAGAGGGATTCTCCTTTGAGCCTCTGTTGGTGCCCCCAGTATCTCAGTTTCTCCCCTTTTACCCCCCTCCCTTGGTGGTTTTTTTGTGTTTGTTGGTTGATTGTTTTTTTTTTATAGCAATCATTTCTGTGGCATTCTTCAATGCTAGTGCAGCTGTTTGCTTTGGCTTGCGGGGTGTGTTTGGTGTGTGTGTGTTGTGTGTGTCAATAGATAGTGTTGTAAGGAGCCCCTTCATGCCTCCGGGGCTAAGCATGCTGCCACTACATCATCACTTTTTAGTGGTAATGTCTTGAAAGAACATTATAACACAAATGTTTCAGTTCCTCCATGGCTCTGTGGGGTACACTTGAGTATCTTTATATTAGTTGTATTGCAGTAGTGTCCCAAGGGCCCAATCATACTTGGAGTCCCAGTGTTCCCGGCACTGTACAAAAACATAGGAAGACACAGTCCCTGCCTTGAAGAGCTTATGATCTAAATAGACAGGACATTAACTAGTAAGCTACAGGCAACATGCAAGCAAAATAACATAAGTACAGAACTTGGTGTTAGCCTTTTTTAACTCCCCACCCCAAACCATCTTCCTCCCTGCCCCTCTGTTCAGGTGCCTCAGCCACATGCTCCACCAGGCCCTCTGTGTGTATGGGGCAGTGGGCGAGGATGATAGCTGACAATTAGCTGGTGCCTGTGTTAAAAAGTTACGAAAGTATCTAAAGGCCTCCTGTCTCCTGCATTTCTTGCTTTCTCCTGAGGAGGGTGTACATGGGAGTGGGGGGAAGATTGCTGGCTCCCCGGGTTTGGGAGCAAAAGCAACCATGGCCTTCCTTGCCTCTTGTTGCAACTGTTGATTCTCCGCTACCTCCCAGAGGGTGTAACTTATATAGAGAGGGTTGACCCAAGGAGTGTGGGTCTCTCACCTATACAAGAAGTTGTTTATTCATGGAGGAAAGTTTATTCCTGGAGGAAAGTAGCCTAGCAAATCTTTTTATACATACGTGTTTGCAAACTATACTTTTGCTACAGGCAGGTGAAGAGTTTGCACAATTCTCTTAATTACTACCTTACCTCTTCTTCTTTGGAGTGTGTACTGAGCTTTATTTTAATGAGTTCACTTGTATAACAACTAAAAAAAGAGTTCTTAGCAAATTACAGATTCTTAACTATAGAGTACTTTCCTAATTGCACAGTAGTGGAAACCCATATTCCTGTAACAAATACACCCATATTTCATTGGACTAATGCATTAACTATTTTCCACGTACTGCAGGTAGGGGCTAATCCAAAGAGTCTTCTTGTTGATTTAGTGGGCTTTGGATAGGCCCACAGTTATCAGTAAATAAAAGTAGAAGAACTGTAATAAGTTCCTAAAGTAGACACTATTTTTGATTTTTTCAATCTTATTCCACTCCCTCAATCAGGTGAGAAAGGGATTGTAAAATATAGAGAGAAGGCCAGATGATTAGCATCATGTTTTGTTTTAAATAATTCATAATAAAGAACAAACAAAAGAAGCCAGGATGGAGTATTCCACTATGCCATCCTGCTTTTGGCAATTATAGCACCCAGATGCTAAGCCTCTGGATCCCTGCCCAGCTCCAAAGTCAGTTATATTTAATAGTTATAAAGTTGCCTCTGCTTGTGTTAACTGGCCAGGCTCCTTCTGGACTCTTGAGGTAATCTATCAGTATGTCTATACTGCAATTAGGCACCCATGGCTGGCCCGTGCCAGCTGACTTGAGCTCATAGGGCTCAGGCCAAGGGACTGTTTAATTGTGGTGTAGACATTTGGGCTCTGGCTGCAGCCCGAGCACTGGGATCTTCCCACCTTGCAGGGTCTTAGAGCCTGGGTGCCAGTTCATGTCCAAACTTCTACACCACAATTAAACAGTTCCTTAGCTCGAGCCCCATGAGCCCAAGTCAGCTGGTACGGGCCAGCTGTGTGTGTCTAATTGTTGTGTACAGATACCCTATGTTTCATTGGTGTGGGGTTTTTTTTAGTGCTATCAACATACTTTTGCTCATTTGACTGCAACATATGTCGCTGTTTGTTCCTAAAATATCCATAAGACTAATAAAATTAGCCTTCATCTTTATTCAAAAGTGCATTAAGTTTAAATTGGTTTAAAATGAACCTTGTGTGAACCTGAAGTGAAATTGATATAAGCCATATTTATATCATATTAAAAGTGTCCACACAAGGTTTCATACTTCTTGAACTATACTGGTGTAAAATACCTTTAGCTTAACCAGTGCAATTATGGTCAAGAGTAAAATTTTCAAAAGTGCTTTCAGGTCTTGTCTTTATGGGAAAGGTGGGTTTTTTGGTATAAGTTAAGGTGTGAATTATAAGGTTATACTGGTATAACCTCCCATGTGGACACGTTGCTTATATCTCTTAGGAAAGGATTGAAGCTGAACCAACAAAGCCCACTCTTACACCAGACTAGTGTCCACACGAGGGGTTATACAAGTATAACTATACCTGTACAGCTGGTAGACATGGCCTAACTGACTTAGGCCTTCTCTATACTACAAAGTTTTGTCTTCAAAAGCTGCCTTTTGCTGACAAAACAGTGGAGGTGTACACACTACAAAGCTACTGTTGGTGGCCAAACTGCTGTTTTACTGACTAAATAAAATCACCTCGACGAGAGGCATAAAGCTTTTTACGGCAAAGTTAAAGCAACAAAGCGTCAGCTTAGATGTGGCTGTTCATTATGTAGACATAACTAGCTTCCCCCAGTATCCCATAATGCTTGCCGTGACTGCTCTGCTCAGTGTTTTGATCTCGGCTGTCCTGCAGGCATGTGCCCCTGCCCTTTCAAAGCTCTGGGAAGTTCTGACAGCTGTGCCTGCCACTCTGCTCTGCTTCAACGGCAAAGAGCAAATCATTAACATAGCAGCAGGCAGACTGCTATTGCTGTGTGGTGGGGGCCATAAATGGGGGGGACTGCAGCGCTGCTTTGACATTCCTCAGCATGGAGAGCTCACAGGGTTGCTGAGGATGCTGCTCCTGGTAGCTGAGGAGGCTGTGGGAGAACTTGGAGGGAATCATTGAACCATAGGCAGGCAGGCAGAGTGGGCTGCTTCTTCTGTGGCAGCCGGGAGGGGTGGGGGGAGACTGCTTTGCAGAGCTGGGGGCTGATGTCCTCCTCCCTCTGCCTCAGGATAGATTGATCAGCCTGCTGTGTGAACTTAAAGAGACAGCATACCAACACACTCACTCACTGTCCCCAACACGTACACTGTTTCTGTCTCTCCCTGCCACACACACAACTCCCTGTCACACACTCTCCTCTCCCTCCTGCCCCACACTTCAGTTGAAAAACAGCTGACAATCTGCTATGCTAATGGAACGATGGGATTGAGAAATCTGCATTATGTGACATTATACCTGCCCATGAGGCACTGCAAAGCATCCTGCGGCCAGTTGCACAGTGGAATTGCTACCCACAGTGCACTGTTCTGTGTCAATGCAAGAGCTGCTAGTGTGGACATGCAATAGTAGTTCAATTAAAGTGCTTTAATTAAAATGGCATTTTTGCCAACAAAACTTTGTAGTGTAGACAAAGCTTCAGAGAAGCCTAAGTTTTTTTTCAGAGTAGCAGCCGTGTTAGTCTGTTTTCGCAAAAAGAAAAGGAGTACTTGTGGCACCTTAGAGACTAACAAATTTATTAGAGCATAAGCTTTCGTGAGCTACAGCTCACTTCATCGGATGCATAAGTGAGCTGTAGCTCACGAAAGCTTATGCTCTAATAAATTTGTTAGTCTCTAAGGTGCCACAAGTACTCCTTTTCTTTTTAAGTTTTTTTTCTTATTGAAAGTCAATGAGACTTGGACCTGGTCTGCACGCAGATTTTGTACTGGTATAAATTTTTGGTCAGGGGTGTGATACTTTTTTAAAAAAAAAATGGAAATATTTACACTGAACAACCCGTAATGTGAACACATTTATACTGATATAAATGTACTCATACTGGTACATCTTATTCCCTTCCCTGAAGCTTTACCAATCTAAGCATTTGAAGGAAGGTGATCAGGAACAGTCAACATGGATTCACCAAGGGCAAGTTATGCCTGACGAACCTGATTGCCTTCTATGATGAGATAACTGGCTCTGTGGATATGGGGAAAGCGGTGGACATGATATATCTTGACTTTAGCAAAACTTTTGACATGGTCTCCCACAGTATTCCTGCCAGCAAGTTAAAAAAATATGGATTGGATGAATGGACTGTAAGGTGGATAGAAAGCTGACTAGATTGTCGGGCTCAATGGGTAGTGCTCAATGGCTCATTGTCTAGTTGGCAGGAGGTATCAAGCAGAGTGCCCCAAGGGTCGGTCCTGAGGCCAGTTTTGTTTAACATCTTTATTAATGATCTGGATGATGGGATGGATTGCACACTCAGCAAGTTCACAAATGACACTAAGCTTTGGGGAGAGGTAGATATGCTGGAGGGTAGGGATAGGGTCCAGAGTGACGTAGACAAATTGGAGGATTGGGCCAAAAGAAATCTGATGAGGTTCAACAAGGACAAGGGCAGAGTCCTGCACTTAGGACAGAAGAATCCCATGCACAACTACAGGCTGGGGACTGACTGGCTAAGTGGCAGTTCTGAAGAAAAGGACCTGGGGATTACAGTGGATGAGAATCTGGATATGAGTCAGCAGTGTGCCCTTGTTGCCAAGAAGGCCAATGGCATATTGGGCTGCAGTAGTAGAAGCATTACCAGCAGATCGAGAGAAGTGATTATTCCCCTCTATTCCGCACTGGTGAGGCCACATTTGGAGTATTGTGTCCAGTTTTGGGCCTCCCACTACAGAATGGATGTGGACAAATTGGAGAGAGTCAAGCGGAGGGCAAAGAAAATGATCAGGGGGTTGGGGCACATGACTTGTAAGGAGAGGCTGAGAGAACTGGGCTTGTTTAGTCTGCAGAAGAGAAGAATGAAGGGGGATTTGATAGCAACCTTCAACTACCTGAAGGTTTGTGGGTTTCCAAAGAGGATGGAGCTCGGCTGTTCTCAGTGGTGGCAGATGACAGAACAAAGAGCAATGGTCTCAAGTTGCAGTGGGGGAGGTCTAGGTTGGATATTAGGAAACACTATTTCACTAGGAGGGTGGTGAAGCACTGGAATGGGTTACCTAGGGAGGTGGTGGAATCTCCATCCTTAGAAGTTTCTAAGGCCTGGTTTGACAAAGCCCTGGCTGGGATGATTTAATTGGTGTTGGTCCTGCTTTGAGCAGGGGGTTGGACTAGATTACCTCCTGAGGTCGCTTCCAATCCTAATCTTCTATGTTTCTATGATACCACTTTATATCTGTATAGTTAAAGCAACACAACCTGTGTAGAGACAGGGGCTTACGGCATGGCTACACTTGTAGATGTAGAGCACTTTGAGTTAAACCCGCCTTCGGAGAGCGCAGTAGGGAAGGCGCTGAAGTCTGTCCACACTGATAGGAACAAGTGTACTGGTGTGGCCACATTTGCGGCACTTGCAGTGGCATTTGGAGTGGTGCATTATGGGCAGCTATCCCACAGAGCACCTCTTCCTATTCTGGCACTGTGGCTTGTGGTAAGAGGGTGGGAGGTGCAGGGCATTCTGGGTCCTGTCCCAACGCCCCGTGATGCATCGGTTTGCATCCCAGCAATCCCTGTGCTTCCGTCCACATTTGGAGCCATCGTTCAACGTTCTTTGTACTGCGCGCTCTGTCTTCCCTTTTGGTCTGCAGGAATGGAGCCTGAACTGCTTAGGAGTATGCTGATGAGTCTCGCCAGCACATCATGTTTGGCATTCGAGTTATTCCTTATGATCTAAAGTGACAGTGAGGCTCTGACGACAATATCGACTCGAGTAACGCAAATTACACGAGTTTGTTTGTGGCATTCACGGACGTGCTTACCACCATGGAACGCCGCTTTTGGGCTCGGGCAACAAGTACTGAGTGGTGGGATCACATCGTCATGCAAGTCTGGGATGACGAGCAGTGGCTTCAGACTTTCGGATGAGAAAAGCCATTTTCATGGGACTGTGTGAGGAGCTCGCCCCCACCCTGCGGTGCAAGGACACGAGATTGAGAGCTGCCCTGGTGGTGGTGAAGTGGGTGGCTATTGCAATCTGGAAGCTGGCAATGCCAGACAGCTACCAATCAGTCACTAATCAGTTTGGAGTGGGGAAGTCGACCATTGGAATCGTGTTGATGCAAGTTTTTGCAGGGCCATTAATTGCATCCTGCTCAGAAGAACCGTGACTCCGGGTAATGTGCATGGCATTGTGGATGGCTTTGCACAAATGGGTTTCCATAACTGCGGAGGGGCAATAGATGGCACATATATTCCAATTCTGGAACGAGCCCACCTAGCCTCCAAATACGTTAATCGGAAGGGATATTTCTCTATGGTTCTCCAGGCGCATGAGGATCACTGTGGGCATTTCATTGACATTAACGCAGGCTGGCCTGGAAAGGTGCATGACGCACGCATCTTTCGAAACACTGGCCTGTTCAGGAAACTGCAAGCTGGGACTTTTTTTCCAGACCAGAAGATCACCGTAGGTGAAGTCGAAATGCCCATTGTGATCCTTGGAGACCCTTACCCTTTAATGCCGTGGCTCATGAAATCCTACACGGGGAGCCTTGACAGCAGCAAGGAGCGGTTCGACAACAGGCTGAGTCAGTGCAGAATGACTGTGGAGTGTGCTTTTGGCTGTTTAAAGGGCCGCTGGCGCTCTCCATATGGGAAGCTGGACCTGGCCGATGACAGCATCCCCACGGTTATATTCACGTGCTGTACCCTCCATAACATTTGTGAAGGGAAGGGTGAACGATTTACTCAGGCATGGAACTCGGAGGTTCAACACTTGGAGGCTGAATTTGAACAGCAAGAGAGCAGGGCTATTAGAGGGGTCCAGTGCGGGGCTGCAAGGATTAGGGATGCCTTGAGGGAGCAATTAGAGGCTGAAAGCCACCAGTAATGTCTAATGCCCTGCATGGGAGTGAAGTGCAGTGGTTCCAATGTTAGTAGGAATCTATGTTTGCTACACTGACTTGCAGTGCCTGTTTCTTTCCTGAGCTAAGGTATCTTTTACTTTATGCAATAATAAAGAATGTTTTCAAAACCAAAAAATCCATTTATTAAAAAGAAAATTCATTTACTGAAAAGATACACAACGTCTTGGGAAACAGAAAGGGCAAGGGGGTGGGGTGAGGAATAGTACAATCACAGATTTGCTTATGTCCTGTTATCATACTCAGCCTTCCTGTCTGGAGTGCTGTGCAATGAGTGCTGAACTTCAGGATGGCTATACTGCATGGTGATGGGGCCTGAGTGAAGTGGGTAAGGGTCATAGTTTTCAGGGCTGGCTGGTGAAGACAGGTGTTGGAGGCAGCTGATGGTGGGAAGAACCCGGATGTTGGGGAAAGTGGGTTGGAGGTGACATGGGGGTACAAGGGAAAGAGTTTTGGGACAAAGGCTGCAGCGGAGGGGTCAGGCACAGTAGTGCTCCGCCTGTAGGGCTATGAGCGCCTGGATCGAGTCTGCTTGGAGCTCCATTATGCTTATCAGCCGATCCGTGCTTTGTTGCTGGAGCACCGCGTTTTTGTGCCGGCGCTCCTCATTCTGCTGGTGGATTCTCCTTTCACTGTCTTGCCATTCCTGCACTTTTTGATTTTCATTACTTGAATGCTGCATTACTTCATGCAACATATCTTCCTTGCTTCTACATGGCCTCTTTCTGATTCTTTGGAGTCTTTCAGCCGGTGATAACATGGATGGCTGAAATCTCAAGGTTGCATCTGTAAAGACAAAATGCAACACTTAACAGAGGCAGCATTGTTCACACCAGAGAGAGCAATGATTCCCCCATACTTAAGGGCAAGCACAGTCTACACAATAGCATAATTTGCCCATCCCAAAGCGAGCGCACATAACCCACGGGAGCCCCAAAATGGTGAGTAAGCACAGGGTCAAGCGTGACTGATTGCTTCACAGCTGTACTATCCCCTGGGTTTCTGTACAGGGGGCCCCTATACTGAACACTGTCCCCACGTTTTCCACAGGAGTTCGTCCTGGAAGATATCTTGCTGCTGACGGTGACCTGAGAAGCAAAGGAGGGTCTTCTACTGCAATGTGGATTCTGCCCTGGCCCATATGCAGCTTGCCTGTGTGCAGCAATGGTCCCCCCGTCTCTCACAGCACAGTGGCACGGACAAGTTAGACTTACTAGGACAAAAAACACAGTGGCTCTCCCGAGAAACCTGTGCAAGTGCATTGCCGAAGTTCTGGATGAGACCTTTGAAGAGATCACTGAGGCCGATTACCACAACATGAAAGAGCACATCAATGCCCTATTCCACATCTAGGCGTGCATGCAGCCCTAACCCTCCTCACCCAAAGAGCCCGAACCGAATAACTTCCTTCCCAAAATAAAAGCCGCTTACCGGGAACCTCGTCTGGTGTTTGTCCTTCCCCAAGCACCAGCAGCCGTGACTGGCTACCTTCCTCCTGGCTTGAGAACAATTCCTGGCTGCCTGCATCTAGGGATTCCGGGGTGTCTTTCTCCGCCTCAGCACCCTTGCTCCTGCTTTGCTGCTCCTCCTCCTCCTCCCTTGTTGAACTGGGCTCTGGAGTGTCCATGGTGGTATTCGCAGTGGAGGTGGGGTTGGCCCCAAGTATCGCATCCAGCTCTTTGTAGAAACGGCAAGTCGCGGGGCAGGAACTGGAGCAGCTGTTTGCCTCGTGGGCTCTGCAGTAGGCATTCCGCAGCTCTTTCACTTTAATCCTGCCCTGCAGTGTGTCCCGGTCATGGCCCCTTTCCATCATGACCCTTGATATCTGCCCGAAGGTATTGTAATTCCTATGGCTGAAGTGCAGCTGGGACTGGACAGCTTCCTCCCCCCAAACACTGATGAGATCCAGCACCTCGCCATTGCTCCATACTGGGGATCACCTGGCACGTGGAGGCATGGTCACCTGGAAAGATTCGCTGAGAGCACTCCACGCCTGGCTGAGCAAACAGGAAGAGGATTTTCAAAATTCCCGGAGAATTTAAAGAGTGGGTCTGATGGTTGGTCATCTGAGGGCAGGGCAGTAGAGTTCAAAGTGATGACCACAGTGGCTAGAACAGGCATTGCGGGACACTTCTGGAGGCTGATCAGAGCATACTAAGAGACCAGGGCGTCCACACTGGTGCCACAGTGCTCCAGCAGGGGCGCACAAAACATTATTCCACTCGCCAAGGTGGAGTACCAGGAGCGGACTAGCGGCGGAGTCAGAGCACTCTACATGCCTTGCCAGTGTGGATGGGTAGTGAGCTTGTGTGCCCGGGGCTCCTTTAATGTGCTCTAATTTGCAAGTATAGCCAAACTCTTAGGTTTCTAAGGATATGTCCACACTACAAGTGCACAGTGGCAGTGCTGAAGCTATGCTGATGTAGTGTAGACACTACAGTAACGAAAAGGGTTTTTTCATCACTGTAGTAAATTGACTCCCTCAAGAGGTGGTAACTAGGTTGATCCAAGAATTCTTTCATCAACCTAGCTGAGTCTCCAGTGGGGATTAGGCTGACCTAACTGTGTTGTATAGCATGTGAAATTTTTTTGGAGCCCTGAATGATGTAGTTAGATTGACCTAAATTATAGATGTATAGACCAGATCTCAGTCACTTAGGCACTTTTGAAAGGGAAATTCCTCACTTATGAAAGAGGAAACTTAAATGTTTATAGTTGTGCAAAATTGGTGCAAAATGTCACTGTTATGATTGGGTAGTGTTTTACACCGTCTTGTGCAAACGTAAGTGAGGTGCAAAGCAGTGAATATTCAGGCCCTGAGAACATTTTGTGCTGTATAGTTCTAGATGCTCCTGGAGCAGACAAAGCTAATTCCAGAAAGCAACACCACCAGAGGGAGAGCAGTTTATCCTGTAAGTCTTGGTAAGGCATCGTGAGGAAATCTTGGGAGAAAAATGAAAAGAAAATACTTTGCCAGTAATATTTGATATCCCTGCTGTTGTTATTTCAGATATCTGTGACTGGATAAAATAGTGCCTTCATGCACACAATACAGCTTCTGGTTCTGCTTCACCTTCTGATGTAATGTAGCTATAATGCCAACAGAGTAGGGAGGAGTCACGAGGAGGGTTATGTGAGGAGGTCATGAGCTCCCTGTCCTACTCCTGCCGTACCGGTAAGAAATGGATTCCACTTGCAACACTGATGATGATGATACTGATTGTGGAACTGCCAGCCCAGCACAACTTAGTAATCAAGAAAAGGACATGCCATAGCTCCAGAGGAGCAGAAACTGGAGTAAGTGTGGTCTAAATTCAGAGAAGAGCCTGGCCTTAGTGTAACAGATTTTTAATTCCATTTTTAAAGAACCATTTCCAACATCTTACCATCAACGCATACAAATAAACATCATCAGTATAGAAGCATGTTCTCTGGAATGGTGGCTGAAGCATGAAGCGACATATGAATGTTTAGCATTTCTGGCATGTAAATACCTTGCAATGCCGGCTACAAAAGTGCCATGCGAACACCTGTTCTCGCTTTCAGGTGACATTGTAAATAAGAAGCAGGCAGCAGTATCTCCTGTAAATGTAAACAAACTTGTTTTGTCTTAGCGATTAGCTGAACAAGAAGTAGGCCTGAGTGGACTTGTAGACTTGAAATTTTACATTGTTTTGTCTTTGAGTGCCGTTATGTAACAACAACAAAATCTACATTTGTAAGTTACACTTTCACGATAGAGATTGCACTACAGTACTCGTATGAGGTGAATTGAAAAATACTCTTTTGTTTGTCATTTTTACAGTGCAAATATTTGTAATCAAAAATAATATAAAGTGAGCACCATACACTTTGTATTCTGTGTTGTAATAGAAATCAATATATTTGAAAATGTAGAAAAACATCCAAAAACATTTAATACATTTCAATTGGTATTTTATTGTTAAACTGTGCAATTAATCGCGATTAATTTTTTTAATCACAGTTAATTTTTTTGAGTTAATCGCATGAGTTAACTGTGATTAATCGACAGCCCTAATACAAATAACTGAATTGTTAAACATAGGCTCTTACTGAGAACACACTTCCCTCACAAACTGTCCCCCCCCACTTTGAAATCTGAGCATCATTTTTGCTTTTACTCTTTCCCTCACACTGCACATCCAGACCAGAACCAAATTTTGCTGCTTTTTCCTTTATAACATTTCCAATATCTGACATTTTCTCTCTGTCCTTGCTGCTAAAATTCACTCTACATACTAATAATGATGGCTACAAGGGAAATTGAAACTTATTTTAGGTTACCAAGCAAGAGAGACAACTTGGGAAGTAGGTTGGTTCCAGAAGCTTCATATACGGGGACACTCATACTGGAATAAGAATAGCTATAAATCTGGCTTAACTAGCTGTAAGAGAATCCCTTCTGCATAGGGAGATGCCTGGGTGATATAGAGCAGCAGCATAGCTTCTATACACACCCGTCAAAAGCCAAGTAAAAGAGGAGCTGGCTGGAGCATCTATATGATCTAGTTGCAACTGTCCCTGTGCAGCTAGCAGAAGTTGGCATAATGTTCATTCAGTACTAAGCTTTGCCAGGGGACAGCACTGGCAAACAGCAGTCCCCAGATCAGGGAAGTGCAAGAATTGCTTTACGTTCAGCACTTTTGAGGGTGAATCTATTCTAGCCCATTACAAGGGACAGCATCCACATCACCAACTGACAATGGGGTGCTGGGAAAGTTGTTGTAACGCCCTGCATCCACACTGGTGCTCTTCTCACTGGAGTGTGGTGCTAAGACTTCTGGATGCACATCACATAGTTTATAGCACTTCAGCAAATTACACCACTCAGAATGCTTTCACAGTGTATAGTGGGAAAACTCGTCTGTCCCTTCTGGGGATGCTGGGCAGAAATGGGATGGACCCAGCAACTTGTTCAGGTAAACCAGTTCTGGCTTGTCTGCAGACAGAAATCTGGAATGTGCCTAAGTTCCAAGTGGTGGCATGGCCTGGATTCAATTCAGAGCAATGACCTGCACCAAATGCTGGCACTAATGAACTCTCATTTTGGCAAGAGGAGGAAGAAACAGGGCCTCGCGACATGGAGGTGGTCATTTTGGCAGTGGTGTGGCACTATGCAAAAGCAGCAGCAGGAGGGCACACAAGCCACATGCAGAGCTGGAACAGTGGAGACAGCTGACTTAGTACTTAATGAATCTTCCTGTGCTGCCTGATGATTTTGGATGAGGCCCACAAGAACTAAATGGTGAGACCACATCATCATGCAGACATGGGATGACCAGTAGTGGGCCTAGAACTTCCATATGAGAAAGGCCACATTCCTGGAGTTAAGTATCAGAGAGATAGCCATGTTAGTCTGGATCTGTAAAAGCAGCAAAGAGTCCTGTGGCACCTTATAGACTAACAGACGTATTGGAGCATAAGCTTTCGGGGGTGAATACCCACTTTGTCGGATGTTTTGTTGTCGTGGGAATTCACCCACGAAAGCTTATGCTCCAATATGTCTGTTAGTCTATAAGGTGCCACAGGACTCTTTGCCGCTATTCCTGGAGTTATGTGAGGAGCTCTCTCCAGCCCTTCAGTGCCGGGAAACATGGATGAGTTGCTATTACCATGGCTAGCCTGGATTGTTACAGATCTGTGGTTAATCAGTTCAGTGTTGGCCAGTCAACTGTTGGATCTGTAGTGATGGATGTTTGTCAGGGAATTATTCCTTTGATTCACTCAGCCATGATGAGGGTGGGCAATGTACCCCCAAATAATTGTAGATGTTCAGTGGATGGGCCTCCTGAATAGTGGTGGGACATGGATGGCACACATGTGCCTATTATCTGCCCCGTAAGGTGCACACAAGTGTATAAACAGGAAAGGATAATACTCACGTTACATGGCATTAGTGGGGCATAGAGGGAGGTTCATGGATGCCTATGTTTGGTGCACTAGCAAAATGCATAATGTCAGAATAATCCAGAGGGCCTGCTGATTTGCATATGGACTGGGTGGTACTATGTTCCTTCCTAATAATGAAGATATCAATAGGGTGTTGGTCCCCATTGTAATTCTGAGCCTATTGTCTATTTCCCTGAGTCAAAAAGGCCATGCTGATTTGCAAGTGTCCAGCAGAAGAAAGTTTAACTACACAGTGAGCATGTTTAGGATAGCAGTAAAATGTGCAATGACACTGCACATCTGTGAGAATAAGGGGAAGTGCTTTGGGTAGGAGAGGGTTGACAGTTGTGCTGCTTTACAGGAAATCTATTAGTGCACCTCTGGCAACTGGGGCTGGGTCCAGGAAGGCCAGGAAAATAAGGGTGTTCTCACATCCTTGGTTTACAGGGACAGATATTTTAATGCAAGCACAACATTAGCTACCAGTATAAATTTATTTATGATTAATTTTAAAAGTGGGATAAGGACTGAGATTCATAATTACTGGGTATACATGATTTAGTTCCAGTTGCAAGAATTGTAAATCTGAGACTTTATTAAAATGTTTACTTCTAAATGACTGGCAGTTTCCTTTTATGGAACATACACAACAGAGGATTGTTGTACGAAAATCATTTATTAAATGATTGTCCAGTTGCCAAAAAATATAATGCAGGAGCACACAGTGGGTATAGTTCCCAAGCAGTGCTATCTCATATCCAAAGGCAAACAAACAGCAGCCAGTTTAAAACAAACATATAAGGAAGTACTTCTTCACAGTACTTGACCTGTGAAATTTGTTGCCAGTGTATGTTGTGAAGACCTAAAATATAACTGGGTTCAAAAAAGAATTAGAAAAGTTCATGGAGGATAGGTCCATCAATGGCTATTAGCCAAGATGATCAGGGACGTAACCCCATTCTCCGAGTGTCCCTACACCTCTCACTGCCAAAAGCTGGGGATTGATGACAGAGGATGGATCACTTGGTAAATTGCCCAGTTCTTTGTATTCCCTCTCAACCATCTGACACTGTCCACTGTCGGAAGACAGGCTGCTAGGTTAGATGGACCATTGGTCTGACCCAGACATGCTGGCATGGGGGTGGAGTGCTTTGTGTATGGCTGACCACGTCCACTTCCTTTATCCAGCTGTTCCAGGCTTCTGGTAGAAAACCATCCATCTGTCCACGGAAATCGTTCACCATCTGGTGACTGATGGGCAGATTAATGACTGGAAGGAACAAGTGAGCTACCAAGT
The DNA here is from genome assembly GCF_009764565.3 of Dermochelys coriacea. Lineage (NCBI taxonomy): Eukaryota > Metazoa > Chordata > Testudines > Dermochelyidae > Dermochelys > Dermochelys coriacea. The sequence continues at coordinate 211,344,538 of NC_050069.1, forward strand.
GGGGCATGGGAAATTCACAGTACCCAGAAACTTGACAGACTGGAGTTTCTATTGAATTAAAAATTCTCCTGCATTACTCCACAAGTGCGTGCCATAATTCAAACCTACAAGAACAGGATACGGTGATGATGCAGCAGCACAGAAAAACTATGGAGGTTCCTTTACTATGCATCCACCGACTCAACTGAACATTAGGCTTGCACAAGAGCACTTCATAGTGTTTTGCACTTAATACCTAGGCCAATGGTCTCTTATAAGTTTTGCTTTCCTAGGAATACGCTATGATGCAAGTGCCAGTGTGATAAGTAGCACACATCTATATATGCATGTTGCATATAGACTTGTGCCACCCCTATTCCTGCATTTGTGGGGATTGCTTGACTAATGTGCTTTTCACCCATGTAATGCTGTTTGTAACACTAAATAACTGCTTGTATGTTTTAATTCCCCCCCCATTCCCACTTGGAATCCATTGAGAAGCCTGTGAATGCAGATGGTGACAGGGAAAATGGAGACACTTCCATCTTTAAAAAAAAAATGTAAACTGCCATTACTGTAAAACCCGCCCGCCATTTTGTAATATCCCCCAATACAGTGATTGAGATTGGGAATTAACCCTCCCCACAACCTGCCATGGAATACAATTGTTATGCTGGAGGGTGGTGGTAGCTTCCAGCAAGCAGGTCTTTGATCTGTGGGCAATCACAGAGCTCACTGAAGCTGCTAGGTGTGCTAGCTGCCCTTTATTCTGGCTAACGGAAAAAGCAAATCAGCTTGATGCTCGAGTTGTGCCAGAATGCTCTGGAAGGCCATTCCAGTCCTTTTTTCATTGGCTTGATGGTACAACAATGGCATTCCAGTACTTCTGCCAGGTCCAGGCCAAGTGGCTCCTTTCCCTCCCTGCTGAATAACTCCTAGGTGCCAGTGCTGGACTTGGGTGAGGGGTGCTCAGAGTGGGGTCACCACAAAGGAAGACAGGGATGCTGCATCCGGGCTGGGAGGGGAAACTTAGTAGTGGGTCAGTGCAGAGGGTGCTTGGATGCTACTGCCAGGATTGGCCAGAGCAGAGCCAGAGCTACTGGGAGCCTGGGGGGAGCGGGGTGATGTCAGGAGCAGGGTAGCAGGGCTTTCTGGACAGTGCAGCCCCCTGAAAGGAGCAGGAGCCGAGCACAGGTGGGGGAGAGATGGGCTCTGGGGGGAGTAACCCCATATCCTCTAGGCCTCCCTCAGCTTCCCCACTTCCCCGCTCCCTTTGCTATCGCCTGCTCCCTCCTGGAGCCACCCCCCGGCCTGCTTTCCAGCGCTTCTTTTTTAGACATTAGCACTGATTAAGCTTCTTTTATGGAGTAAGATAGCCGAAACAATAGAAGCCACTGCCCAAAGCACTGACTGTAAAAGGCTTGAACAACAACTAATTCAGGGAGAATAACGGGTTTCTCTAAGAACTGATTGTGAATGTAGGGGCTAGGACATTGAATGGATTATAGCTCCGTGTGACAGAAACCAAAGCCAGGAAAAAGCTAGAGAAGCACTGGGAGTGTGGCCCAGAGAGGAAGACAAGAGAGGAGCTTCTTTTGACACAGGTTTCAGAGTAGCAGCCGTGTTAGTCTGTATTCGCAAAAAGAAAAGGAGTACTTGTGGCACCTTAGAGACTAACAAATTTATTAGAGCATAAGCTTTCGTGAGCTACAGCTCACTTCATCGGATGCATCCGATGAAGTGAGCTGTAGCTCACGAAAGCTTATGCTCTAATAAAATTGTTAGTCTCTAAGGTGCCACAAGTACTCCTTTTCTTTTGACACAAAGTGCTGGCTAGAAAGGCAGGCTTGGACCTGTAAGCAAAGAAACATCCTCTTGTTGTTTGATCTTACTATGTTCAGAGAAAGAGGATTTTGTGTACATTCTGTAAATAAATAGGATTGCACCAAAGAAATACCTGACTTTAGCATTAGTTATGTCTTAAGGAAACAACTCAGTAAGGATCCAAATATGGATTCACTGCCTGTGCTAAAAGAGGCAAAACTAGTTTTAGGGGTGGGAACTGGTTACCTAGGAAAGAAGTTGTGAGCAGGTACTCCTGCTGAACCAATATCAAACAAATAATGGAGGTGCATGCTCAAATCAAAGATGGCCAAAGGAATTTAAAACAAGAGGTGAGACTTCACAGAAGAAAATAAAGTCACATCTTGAAGCGTTCCAGAAAGTATTATGAGATGACTTGAAATCAGAGATAAAATCTTTGTTGGGGCAGCCGTTACAAACTGTCTAGGCAGATTGGGAAGCCGAGCTGCAAACACTGCCAATCTGGAATAACAAGATGGATCAACAATGTTACCAGCAATCTGACTGCCATGAATAAAACGGTTTTCCAGGAAGAAGAGGAGACCAGGAAATCTTTGGCCAACTTGCTAACAGAGATGAGCTACAGCAAAGACTGAAGAAGCTAAACTTTCAGAAACAGAAGGAAATCAAAGGCCCATAAAAAAAAAAACTCCCTTAAAAAAGCAACTTCACAATGGAAGTCAGCTGTCTAGATAAGGAACTGGGCCAGCCAGAGAACTTGGGAAAGACTGGCCATTAAAACAGTTTTCTACTCTGTAATCCATAAAGGACCAGAGGAGAGAAGTCTGATTGTTCCTGCTCAAATAATGCAAAAAAGCCCACTATTTTTTGAGGGGGAAAGATTGCTTAGAAGCTTATTTAGCTCAGTTCAACATCAAAACCCAAACAAATGGCTGGGGAGATGAGCAGAGAGAGCGGTTTCTAGCAGCCAACTTGAGTGGCCCAGCTCTGGTAATGCTGCAGAACTTAGCCCCAGAAAAGAAAAGGAGTTATGCAGACCTGGTGCAAGCCCTTGATACGCATTTTGGAGCCAGCCATTAAACTGAGCTTGCCAGGGCACAGCTAAAAGCTAGAAGGAGAGGGAAAGAAGAAACCCCATCTGAAATGGTAGAGGACCTCAGGAGACTTGTGTTTCTGACATACAATATTACCACTAAGGCCTTCCAGGATAGACTGGCAACATACCAGTTTATAGATGCTCAGATGGATTTGATCTTGCAGCTCAAGATCAGCAAAAGGGGGACAAAGACACTTTGAGAGGCTGTGGAATTTGCCACAGAATTTGAATCTTTCTCTGCAGCAATCCACCAGAAGAGGAAGTGGCCCCTTATGAGGAAGACGGGAGCTGATCACCATGAGCCCTGTACGTATGGCTATGTGTCTAACAGGCATGGTCAAAAGGGGGATTCTAATCTGGTTCATGACATTCAACTATTAGAAAAGTTGTTAAATTTTGTTTGAAAAACAAGAGAAATAAGCCATAACGCAAAAATTAAGGGAAGCAGTTCAATTAAAGGCAGGTACTGTAAAAAAAAAAAAAAAACAAGGATTATTATACATTTAAGGCTTGCCATGACAGAACATCACAGGTGCCTAGTGAAAGGACATGGGTGTCAGCCTCTGGCCAGTTGGCAGCATGCTGAGGCTGTCTCTTCTTGGGTGCCATTCTCAAAAAACAGTTCAGTACCAGAGATGGATGAATTCAGTTGCTGATACTGAATGTGTGTGAATGTGGGGAACAAACATTGAGCAAGCTGATGTGTAAGGATATGTGACTTCTGGTCAGGAAGCAGGAAATAGGTAGATAACAAGAAAAGATCAGAGGGCGGAGGGCGGTAAGGGAATCCTGAGAAGGCATGGGAAGACTTCTGGCCCTTGATTGTTGTGTGACAGCATTAACCTACATCCACTAGAGAGAGAGATTGTTAGTGGCTGACACAGTGAGCTCATTTGAGGTCTGTCTGATACCCCCAGATGTGCCAGACAGCTTGTGTTACTAACGCTGCCACACACGAGTGAAGGGTTTTGTGTGGCTAGAAGCTGAATGAAGGGGAACACTCAATCTTGTGTTACCTCATATTAACTCATAAGTGAAGACAAGTCCTCAGAGTCAGGACCTTCATGAATACCAGATAACTCCCTTAAAAAAGCAACTTCTGAAAATTCTGCAGATTTCCCAGTTTTGGCTAGTTTGGAAAATTACTAGTTTTTAAATATGATAAATATGCTTTAGAGTATTATTATAGTCTTTATAATTATAATACTAAAAGCTGTATTAATGCTTAGGCAATTCAATATCATAAATGACTTATAAATACCATAGCTAGATTTCTTGGTTATATTCTGCATACATTTAAAATAAATTATGTGTGTACACATATATTTAAAAAAACAGAAAATATCAAAGCTTAAAAAAAAGGTGATGTAAGAGGCCTTATGAATTAATACAACAGAGACAGTTCCCATACAAGTGTGACCACAAGTAAATCTTAGATTCGATGTTTCAGCTATGCCTTATGAGATGGTGATTTGCCCTGCACAGCAGAACAGATCTTGGCCTTTCTTTTTCACTTACCAGAGGATTTATACAGCAGGAAAAGAGGATTACAATTCCTCTCAGCAGAAAGTAATCCTTTTAAGTTAGGTATGTCAGCATTCATTGAGAAGTGTGGGAAAGTGCATACTACTTAAAATGCTTGACAGGTCTTGGAGAAATGAGGTGGCAGAAGGTGGGAGACAAAATTCCTAAAGTCATGATTACAATGGTCCCCAAATTAGTAACTGTTGGAGGAAACATTAGAAATGGAGCTCAGGAACAGAGACTGGGTTTAATATTCATCTGCTTGGGGGACTGAAAGCATTAATGTCCAATATTGTAACTTAGATTTTCCTTGTAATTATCCAATTAAAAACTGATAGTAATCATTCCAATTTACCAGGGCATTCTGAAGAGACAGTGGTCCTATTCCTTAATTACATTGTATATCAATATGGCACTATAGTGATGAGGCCCATATAAAATGATAGATTTGATACAGTTGATATATCTTCCCAGTAGCTAATAATTTCATCATGTATGCATTTGTCTGTTCAGAAAGCTACAGTTCAGAAGTGTTGTAGTCCAGTTATAGTGTTCATCCTGAGCTGCAGAACTTAAGGTTATAAGTTTCATTACAAAGTTTAAGTGTCTAATGTCTGGACTCAGAGACTATCAAAAATGCTCTGATATGATGAGCGAGGTCAGAGGCTATTTTGGACCCAATAGTTGTAAAGTAATTCAGGGCTAATATATAAGGTTAAGGATGGTTGAAGAGCACCTAGGATCTAGTTATAATATCAGGTTTGAGATGCTGATGAGAGTATATAGAAAAGGCAATAACACAAAGACGACTGGAACTCAGAAAAGCAGACTTTGAAGTAATGTGAAAAGCGGGAAAGAAAATTGGCAGGAATTCAGTAATGCATAGGAAATCTACACTGGTAAGGTGAGAGCTATTTGAAATACAGTTGGAGAGGTAAAATCAAATTAATTCCAGTAAAATAAAAAAAAAGTTAAAAGAACAACAGAATCCAGAGTGGCTAAACGGGACAGAAAGAGCAGTAGAAGAGACAAAGGATTTTAAAAAAATATTGGGAAGGAGAATGATTGTGAGAGGTACAAAAGTGGGAAATTAAAAAAAAAAGCAGCAAATGGCATAAAATAACACAGGATTAGACACTTTATAATGTATCTGTAACAGCATAACAGCCACACATTTGTATTGTAATAGAATGCAATTTAATTCAATCTAATTTAACACAGGACATTCTAACACAATAATTTGAAATCTGCTGTTCACAATTCAGGCTAGCTCCTTGACAGCTTTTTAACTGAATGGAGTGCTTTATAACCTAGACGGTTGGGAACAAGCAAGAGGAGCAGAAACCCAGAGTCAGCAATAGGATATAAAGGGCAGATCTTTAAGGAACGTATGAGCCTTGTATCACACAAGAAACTTTATATTTTAAAATGTTCACATTTCATTTTGCTAATATAATACATAATTCTCACCCTTTATCTTCTGTTGAATCTTCTACTTACTTACTTCAGTGCCCTGAGTGACAACTGCGGGTTTCTCTATAGTGGATGCTGCAAAGCAAACCATTATTTAAATGGTATACTTTGGCTTAATGGTTCTTTGTTTTCTGGTAACCCCTTTCCTCAGATTCAATTCTAACAAGTAATCCCCACGTGGCTAGTATATAGAGGCATAGAAGTACTCTGCTGCTCAACTGGATGGCCCATGTTAGGAATCAATTAGTGTTTGTTACATTGAGCAAGATCAAATGGTAAATTACATAAAGCTACCCTTCTGCCATTTTATATATATTTCATGATGTGGATTTTCTTCTTCTGAAGAAAGTGGTAAAGGGATAGTTTGCTCTTTCTTCCATTACCAGACTGGAAATTTCATAAGAACTGATCTTGAAAATTCAAGAATAGACTGCAAAAATAGCCTGTCTTGTAATATTTGGTATTTCTGTATCAAAGAAAAGCAGGAAGAGAGGCAAGAGAAAAAAGAAAAGGAGTACTTGTGGCACCTTAGAGACTAACAAATTTATTAGAGCATAAGCTTTCGTGAGCTACAGCTCACTTCATCGGATGCATTTGGTGGAAAAAACAGAAGGGAGATTGATATATACACACACAGAGTATGTCAATCTCCCTCTGTTTTTTCCACCAAATGCATCCGATGAAGTGAGGTGTAGCTCACGAAAGCTTATGCTCTATAAATTTGTTAGTCTCTAAGGTGCCACGAGTACTCCTTTTCTTTTTGCGAATACAGACTAACACGGCTGCTACTCTGAAAGAGAAAAAAGTTAACTTTTTGATCCTCAGATGTTCACTTTGGGCTAAAGTTTGGGGCAAAAGCTCAGGTTGGTTCATTCATCTTTAGGGGTGATCTGTTACTATCTTCTAGTCAAGTAAAACATTCAAGTGATTGAAAAGTGATCTTGTAATAGCACATCCATTATGAGCTTCCAACTCTATTGTGTCTTTAATTGCCATGCCACAGCTACTCAGTTTACAAGTATATATATTCCAACTACCAGCCCTGCAAACTAAACCTAGAAATGTAAAGTCAAACTATTCATTCTGGCTTGTACATCCATCTCCACTAATTTTTCAGTACAAGGCAATCAGCATCTGGTATTAGGTTACTGGACTGGAGGGACCTTTGGTATGATTTACTATTGCAAGTCCTATGTTCAAAAATTTGTATGAACGCTGGCCAAGTCACTGAACCTCACTCATAACCATAGAATCTCCCATGACAGAAATTGTATACACTATGCTCACTTGCACACTGTGTGCTATTAGATACAGTGATCTAGGAGTGCATTAATCAAACAGATTGATCAATACATATATTTGGCACCTCCTCACACAAATATTTTTAAAATAGTATCCCTAATTTGCTTTTAAAGGCAGCTAACTGGAGCTTATTGATGGGAAGCTGGAAGCGATTGTTTTTGATTATTTATTTTTATTTTTCTTCCTGCTATTGGGAATTTGGAAGTAAAGATTAAAATAGGAAACTGTTAGAGGGGGAAATTATTTTAAAAACAGATATGATTTAAGTTTCCCTTTTTTGCTGTCTTTCAATCTGATTTTACTTTTCAACATTTGAAACTATATTTGTTTTCCTTTTGCATTTCTCCTGGTTGAATGTTGCAACAAAGCTTATCTGCTTCCACTCACTTTCACCTTTGGTTTCACTTGTATTAGCACAATATCGCAGTAAAGGTTAAAAACAGCATAGGACTGTTTTATACAATCATTTTTTCATGAAAACATTTATATTCTTCGTTTCAGGGTTTACAAAACTGTACTTGTACCAAAACCTGTATTATAAGCACATGCTTTCATACTTGCAGGCTCAGGGCTTAAACTACCAGAGTACCTTTAAATAGCATTAGCTACATTTAGTTTTGGTTGTTTTTGTTATGGGAGGCAGGGGGAAGGGAACGTCCTGACAATAGACTACGGAATACATATTTCATTTGTATTGGAAAGTAATTGTTTCAGTTCTCTCTCAATAAATAAATCTAGGAACACATCCTGGCCTGTTGTACAGCCCATTTGCAGCCTTAAAGGCATAGCTGGGAACTCCCTTAGCAAGGTAAAGCCTGCATAACTGGATCTGTACTCCCTCACAGGTGTGCTGGAGAATGCTGTGCTGTGGTGATCCAGCATATTGGCCCGATAGGGCCATTACCAGTGGCAAAAGTTATAACAGCTGAGGCTGGAGCAGGGATCAGGGGACTAATATATGGCTTTAAGCCCTACCATTTCTCCCAACGTACTTGCTTGTGGGGCTTAAATTTCCTTACGTGAAAAGATGGGAGGCTTCACAGTCCTATTTTATCACAAGTTCATATTTGGTGTTTTTCTTAAAGCTTCAGCTGCTGCAGTCACAAACCTTGGTTTGCATTAAAAAACAAAACAACCCCCCCCCCCACCAAAACCCTAGCTCTTCTTATTTCAGAGAAGAGTTTGAAAATGTGAAACCTCCAGACTAAAAAACTAGAAAACACCAAAACAGATCAATTACAAATACCCCTGATTTTTACGTCAATCATGATTTTGGGGACTGACTCATCATGAATTCTGAACACTTTGGATTGAAGACTGGAAGAGCATAAAGAAAAGGAGTACTGGTGGCACCTTAGAGACTAACAAATTTATTAGAGCATAAGCTTTCGTGAGCTACAGCTCACTTCATCGGATGCATGGAAGAGCATAGCATCAGCACAGATAAGGGGTAAATAAATAGCGGTGGGACGGACATACAGCCCCTTCAGGGATGGAGGGTGACCACCAGCATAGCAAGCAGCAGGCTGGAGAGAGAAATGTTACGTCTAAGCAACTCACTGTGGCACACGTTACCATATTAGCACAGTGTCTGCACAATGTTTAATGGACTGATCTTTCCAACACCCCTGTGAAGTAGGGAAAGGCAACCTATTCCAATTTACATTACAGAACGACCACACTACAAACTCTTCCCGGCATAGCTATGTCGGTCGGAGGGGCGTTTCGGACTGATTTGCGGCCCACATCGCTATGCCACTGGAAGGCCCTAGCGCAGATCGTTATACCAGCAAACTGCTTTCCCCACTGTAGCTTATTTCACCCGGGGCCTGGGTGGCGAAAGATGAGGGGCTTAAATCAGCTGTATTAGCAACAGGGCGGAGTTTTCCCGGTACAAACTGCATCCACGCTATCCGTGCCCGGCTAGGCTAGCTCTGCAAACGCTCCTAGCGTAGGCCAGGCTGCTGACTGACTTGCTCAAGGAGCTCAGGGGCAGAGCGGGGAACGGAACCTAAGTTGTCCCAACTCACTGCCTCGCTAGCGGGCCATGGGAGCAAAGCCCCTCCGCCGGGAGCAAGCCTCGCGGCAGCCCGGTCTCCAGTTGGGCGGCACTGTTGCAATGCACGGGCAGCGAGGCCCCGAGCGAGTAGGCGCTCCCCAGGGGGAGGGCAGGGGCTTTAAGCCGCCTCTCCGGGAGGGGTAGCCAGGCTGACGGCCAGATCCCCACCAGGGCCCTCGCCCTGTCTCCGCCGGCGGCCCCTAACGGCGCGCGGGGCGGGAAGGCTCCACGGCGCCCTCAGGCTGCGGCCCGGGCGGCCAGGGCCCGAGGAGTGGGGTGACGAGCGCCTCGCAGTCGCCGCGCGGCGAGCCGGGCTCGGGGGCGGGCCCAGCGGAGCCCGCGCTTCGCCCCCGGGCGGAGCAGGCGGCGGAGGCTGCAGCTGGGCCCCGCGCCCGCCCTGCCCCCCGCACGTCCGGGGGAAGCCGCGCTCTGCGGCCCAACGTCGGCGGCGCGGTAGCTCCTGGGCTGGGGCGGCGGCGGCGGCGGCGCGTCCCGGGCGGGCGGGAAGGAGGGGGAGGGTCGCAGCAGGATGGCAGCGGTGACCCAGTGCAAGGTGAGGCGGCCCCGGGCGCGCCCAGAGGCTCTCCTCCATCCCCCCCCCCCGCCCGCAGCGCGCTGGCTCTGCGGGCCGCGGGCCTCGGGCAGCTGGGCGCCAAGTGCCGCCCGTGCGGACGCGCCCTCGCCTACTGCCCGGATCTTCCCCGGGGAGCGGGCGGCGCCGGTGGCAGGGCATTGCAGCGCTCTTGCCCCGCTGAGCCAGACCCCCCCCCCCCCCCGCAGCAGCAGCAGCAGCGACCGCCTGTGTTTGTTCTCCACCACGTGGCGCGTGTCCTGCAAAGAGCTCGCTCGGCTGCTTGTGCAGGGCTTCTTACCCAGCCGCCGCTGCCGCCGCCTCCTCCTTGGTCTGCCTTCGTCCCTTTCCTCCTCCCCGACCCCTCTGCGCATTGCAAAGGGGGTAACCCTTGGCGTTCTGATTAATGAGGAGGGGGGGATGATGATGATGATGATGGGGGGGGTGTCATTGCTCTGTTAGCCTGGCTTTGCGGGCAGACTTGGTCCCTGTATTGTTTGCAAGTCTGCCTGGCTCTCAGGTTGGCTCTTAAAAGGCAGTTGCTTAACCCTGGTTCTCAGAAAAAAGTTCTCAAAAGTTTCAAATAACGAATCGGTTGCTTGGTGTCGCTGGGAGAGGTATTTCCAGTGTCTTTGTAGGGCTGCTTTTCCTCCTGCAGTTCTCTGCTCGTTTGACGTGCCAGGCTTGGTTTCCCTTTTCATATATCTTCCCCTAATTCAGTGTGAATCTTTCTTGCATATTAGATTTGGAATAAAACCTGGGGACGTTATTGTCTGCACTTGGGAACATCAGCAGTCAGACTAGCTGGCAGGGGGCTGGCAACACCACGTCCCCTGCTTCCTCCTGCTGCATGATCAGCAGCGACAGAGTGTTAAAATTCAAAACCCAAGTTTTTTGAAGCCATATTTAAGTGGACACTGCTGTGTTTTTAAAAAATTAAAAAGTTCCCTCACTTGTGATATTATGATCTTATGATATTATAAAACTAAACACTAAAAATATAATTAATTTGTTTCAGAGTAGCAGCCGTGTTAGTCTGTATTCGCAAAAAAGAAAAGGAGTACTTGTGGCACCTTAGAGACTAACAAATTTATTAGATCATAAGCTTTCGTGAGCTACAGCTCACTTCATCGGATGCATTACAATTAATTTGTTGTGTTTGTCAAAGCTGAGTGCAAAATACCATTAGGAAAAATAAAGTCGTGTGAATTATTTGTAGTTAGATTTTCTTTTTGTTTTTCTGCTATCTTTCTTCTGCAGTATTCAAGGAAATGAATACAAAATTGTATTTTAAAAACATATCTTAATATTAGATTTTGTATTTTTTTAACCAAATCTTCAAATGTTTGGCCTAATCTATTAGTGAATTTCTTTTTATTGTTTTTTAAAAGGCCATCTTAAAAAAAAATAAGTCTTTGGGGCAGCTTGATTCGCAAACATTTTAATAATGATAGTTCTTTTGCTTCTATCCTTTGTTTATTTATGTTAAAAATGTTAGTTTAGACCCCAGTCCTATAAACATGCATGTGAGTAACATAAAGTATGTGTGTAAATGTTTGCAAGATTGGGGCCCAAGACCTGTGAGTAGTCTTGTTGAACTTCACATGCAAAGAGTAGTTAAAGGGACACTCAGGCACATAAAGTTACTTGTGAAAGTGTTTGCAGGATCAGGCATAATACATGTGGTGACTTTCCAAGAACGTACCGGTGTATCATAATTTAATTGAGATAAGATTAGTGGATCAGTTAAGCTTAAGGGAAAGCAGCTTTACATGTTGAACACAAACTAGAGCCCTTATTAAACATTTCAGAAGCAGAAAGATGTTTAAATTAGTACATGGTCTTCCATACAAATACATTAGGAACCTGAAGTCTATTCCTGGTTCTGCCTCATCAACTTTACCTGATCCCCAGCTTCTCTGTCTGAAAGTGAGGATAACAATATTAGGGAGTGTTGGGTGCTTGTAAAGTTGTTTGAGATCATTTGATTGAAGGAAGGCGTTTTATGGAAGTGCAAAGTATTAATGCCTGATGCTACAAGGAGATGGCATTATTGCCCCCAGTCACGTTTTTACTACACATGGAGCCAGTTCCTTCAGGAGTTCAGATGTGTTTCAGGCTTCCTTGTCTCTCTGAATCATCATATAGTCTATCGACTATGTTAGCTCCTTTACAAAACCCAGTGAGGTTCAAAGATTATAAACACAAACTAGTTTGGTGGGATAGTTATGTGACCCCTTTTTAGCCAATCGCTAGCCTACTATTCTGAGCCACAAGACCTGCTTTGTTTGTTTATACTGTTTGGTAACAAAAAGGCCTAATTTAAACATATCTGTAGAATGTATACTGTTATACAAGTGAACCCCAGTTTTACAGATGTCTTGGGAGGCATCCAAAGCTTTCTTAAAACGGGAGTTTTGTAAAAACAAGTGGCAGTTTTTATTGAAGTTTAATCTACAGGACCAAATATTCATTTCAGGTATCTCAGAGATTCATATATTTGGAGTTTGTAAAATTGACATTGACTTACAGAATTCAAGTTAATATCACTAGAAAATACCATCTGTGGCCCCAGGCCTGCAAGTGACTCCAGGCAGGTAGACCCATGTGCCTGCCTGAAGCTCCATTGACATCCATGGCTCCACAACGCCAACTAGCACAATTGGGGTTATTTTTTCTATACTGTATTAGTAGTCAACTTAATGGTACTGTGCAAGTCTGCTGTCTGGAAAGTTGGGATTCAGAAGTAGATGAGAGGATGCTGCTCTTGTTTCAGGCAAAATTAAATCAGAAATAACTAGCTTCCGTGTGTGTATCAATGAAAAATTAGGTATTGTGGGGAAGAGCTGATAGGAGAAATGAGAGAGAATTTGAAGTATGGTCACACTATCTATACTGTTCTCATATTCATTATGTTAGCAATCTTTTAGGAAAGCATCTTTATGGATTGCAGGTTCACACCACCTATAAAAAGGCAATTGTTCAATCTCGTTCCTCCGATTTACAATGTGTGGATAGACTGCTGTGCCCATGCTGAGTCCCATTTACTTCTGGAGGGCTCCATGTAGGTGTAGCAGTCTGCCCACATTGTTAAATTGCAGCATTAGGGCTTTGGTTCCTGATTATGAAGGCTGGTTGGTTGTAATGATAAACAATGGGGAAAGTTATGGCTTAGTGATGTTGGAAAATGCTTTTTGTAAGTTTGGGGTTAAAGAAAGAGTCATATCACACAATATTGTAAATAAGTTGCTTGTCATAAGACTTCATGAGAAGTCAAATATTCCTTATTTTACCATAAAATAGCTTAACTCAGTTTAATTACTAATTAAAAACCACTTAGAAACCCATACTCCCATCTAGACATATATAGAGCCAAATTTGCTAAAAATTAATTGAAGAGTCTTCTTCAATAATAGGCTGGCAATAAAGATCATAGCTTTTCATGAAAAAAACAAAAATTTCACAATATACCACTGTGGCGATAACCTATCTTCCTCTCAGATGGTATTTACGTATTCCAAAAGTCTTAATATTTTGATCTCTCAAGTATACATGCTTTTTTTCATCACCTTTTTCTCTACTTCTCCCAAAGCACTTTCATTAATTCTTCCATGGACACTTCATGTGGCTGGAATACCTCCATCCCCAAACTATTCATAAAGCCCCTTCAACTACCAGCCAACTTGTACCGTGCTTCTGGAGGGAAATTGTGAACAGATACCAGTTGGTATAGGTCAAGGACTTCTGATATGTTCCTTCTGATATCTATATTTTTTTTAAAAAACTATTTACTTGTTCACATAGCTAATGTGAACGTGTGTATCATGTGATTTCTATCATTGTCACTCTTCTTCTCTTCCCTTTCCCATCTTCCTTCCATTTCTTTTATTGCCGCTTATTACAGTGTGTCTTAAATTAGGTCCTGATTCTACAATCATATTAATCTTTATGGATCGGATTGTAGGAGCAAGCCTTGGAATGTAAATAGTTCATGGCAAGGAATTTTCTGTATTTTTGTTCAGTACCTAGCCCAAAGGGGCTATGATCCTGACTGGGGCCTCTGTATGCTACTGTAATGCAAGTAACTATTGTAAGCCTTGAAGTAGGTCTGTGCTCAGAAGTTACTCCATGAAAATCTGTTTTTGATGCAGCTCCTGTTCAGAATGGGTCAAATTCTGCTGGAATGCATTTGCATATGCGGTTAGGCCTGTTGATTGCGCATAGGATTGTTGCGAGTAAGGACTTGTCTACATGCACAGCTGCTCCAATTTAAAGTGTGATTTTTAACCTGATTTAGTTAAATTGGTGCAAAAGGATGTGTGAACACACATTTGGTCTAAACCAAGCTTATTTTGGTTTAATTAAAGTTGACTAAGCTAAAATGAAATTAGCCATTCTTAAACTGAAACAGGAGTGTTCACACACAAGTTTGCTGAGATTTGTTTAATGGTTTAGTTGAACCATGTGCGTAGACAAGACCTAACTTTAGCAGTCTTCAGTCCCATGTGTCTTCCCAGTTGTATCTGTTTAGTTAAGGGACATTCTTTTTAAAGAAATGAGTTAAAAGTTGTTTCAGGTTTCAGCTTCTAGTCCCCCCATCCAGTTTTTGTGGCTTTATAATTACCTTTTTTTGTTTTTGTTTTTAATTCCTGTTGTGGTGAAAGACCTATGCAAATAACAGGGAGACTGAGCAATTGTACGTGTAAATGGGGAAATTGACTATTCACACTGTAAGAGGAGATAAGGTAGGTGAGGTAATATCTTTTATTGGACCAACTTCTGTTGGTGGAATAAGGTCCTGAAGAAGAGCTCTGTGTAGCTTGAAAGCTTGGTGGAAGGTTCAAAAGCAGTTGGTCCAATAAAAGATATTACCTCACCTACCTTGTCTCTCTCATATCCTGAGACTAACATGGCCACAGCAACACTATTCACAATATAAACAAACTGAAAAATAAAGAAAAATGAACTTTCATTGTTACATTGCAGTCATCTGATATATTACTTTTCTTTGTTGTTGAAAAGGATGCTAACAGTGGAATGGTGATAGTAATGGAGATTATAATGATTGGTTGAAAAGTGTGTAGGGTAACTTGTGCATATAATGGCAATACTTGATACTACCGTGGAAAATGTTTATTATCTTTCAGAATTTGTATCCATTAGAACTCAGATATGAACAAACATTCATTATGCGTGTCCCTTTAATAGGGTCTATTCCTCCTAGCATGGCAAAACCACAGAGGTGCAGAACAGTGAACTGTCGTCTATTCTGCCCTTTGCATAAACAAAGCTGCCTGCTAAATTCCTCAAGCCAGAATCTTTCCTGTTGCTTCTGATGTCTAAAAGGGAAACCACACCACCTGCTATTTTTCTCTGTAATGATTCAGATGCAATTTGTGGTGCTGGCAGTAAGGAAAATCTTGTTTTGACTTGTAGAGAGAGAAAATATAATACACGTATGTTGAATACCAAGATGTCACTTAAACTTTGTATTTTTTTATTGTGTTGAAATAGTAACGTCTGTTTTAAGCTAGTTTTTGTGTGTATCGTTCTCAGCCTTTGGTTACAATGGGAGCAGAATTGTCAACGTGAATAATCAAATGAGTCAGATTCCCTGAATTACACCAATTGCAATGCCATCAATTTCACTGTCTATATCTTGTATCTAATATGAATGCACTTAGTGTGACTCTTGTACAAAGATCTCCACATTCTTAAAAAAAGGTAGATAAGATACTTCAATATCTCAAATTTAGAGATGAAGAAACTGAGACCTAGCAAAGCATTAGGTACCCGAGTGTCTTGGGATTGCTTTTCAGGCATCAGACCAAAGGCCAGGCATATTTACAACTCAGTAAGTGTGGTTATTTTGGAAATGTTTTGATTGTATGCTCTTTGGGGCAGGGACTATTTTTTACCTTAATTTGGAAGCACCTGGGACATTTTAGGTGCTCCTGCATATAAATAAGCATCTTAAAATGTACTATTAATGTAGATGGTCTGAGGAAGTGAAGTTCAGGTTTGGATTAGATTTAGGCTACTGTTCTGTTCCAAGCCAAAATGGGGCTATGTTACCTGTGAAATTCCATCATTTCAAAGGTTTTGGTTTGTTACAAGCTTTTCCCTGGGTGTTCAACATTTGTTTTTTGTGTCACTCTAATGTTCTTGAAAGATATTTGCTCATATTTCTGCTATGTCCCTGCAGATTTAATTCACTTTAACTGAGGTGTTTTATGTTGGAATATTCAGTATAAATTCTCCTTGAGCATATTTGGAGTGTTATTTCCCTTCCTTAGCTCTGTGGGGTTTTTTTTATACATCATGCCAGTGTGAAAAAGTTAGAAACTCTGTGAGGTGCTTCTATCCTGCAAGTACATTGAGTAGGCAGTTCCTCGATCAATATTTTACATGTGTTTAGGGCAAACATGTTTTTGCTATCTTATTTTGTTTCCCAGAATTAAAAGAATAGGATCTAACATTGTAAGAATTATTTAGCTGCTTGAATGCATTTGATTGATCCATACAAGAGAATGAAGTGCATGGCTGTCAAAATTTTACACAACGAATAGAGCGTGACCACACCATACAAAAGACATTGGCACAGATTCATCTTTGTGTAGCTCTGTTACTATCAGTGCTGTGTTACATCAGGAATAAATTTGGCCAGTTGTGTGAGTTCTAGGACTACAGGAAATAAACAAGTTAAATGATGAGAAATGTACAAAGATGTTTAAGTCTATGCGCTTTGTGCCTGCAGCAGCAGAGCTGTGTAGTTAGTTCTTTATGTACCCGATCCAGAACGTTGTGACATTTACAAAATTGCTGAACACGGCCTTTGTATGGTGCTTTAAAAGTAGTCTTTTTTTTTTTTTACAGTGAATGTGTTTTTCTTAAACTTTTATATTTACAACTTTTTAAAAAAGAAATACTTGTGCAGCTTGAGACCAGCAGATGCCATACAGATCTGTCCATTTCTCCAAAACCCGCATGCTTTAAGAGCTGTTCGACTCTAGTCTTGCATTGTTCATGCTTTTCAACTCTGAGCAGGAGCATTGAGATTGAGACAGCTGCGCTGCACAGAGTATTTTCATAAAAGGGGAAGAACCAGCAGTTGATGCATTTAAAATTTCTACTTTTAACTAGCAAAGTTTAAAATAATCTGCAGTTTCATCAAGTTCCACAATCCACTGTTTCCATCCTTTCCAGCCCCAAATAATCTGCTCTCTTTAGAAATGATGATTTTCTTGGGTGTTTTTTTTTTTTTTTTTTTGCTTTCCCTTTGGATTTTTGATACAGTTGGAGCACAGAGTTTAAAAAAACTAGTTATGCATTGTATGTAGACTGCATAATAATTAGTAAATCATTGATGAACTCTTAAAGGAGATGGACAGGAAAATGACAGCTCTTGGTACTAGGAACATAACTTTTATGATGCACTAGCAGGATATCCTATGCAAACTCATTGACTATGTCCACCTTATATAAATCATGCCTTCTTTGCTTCTATTAAATTTAAACCAGTTAGCCAGAATGGGGACTCCTGAACATTTTAATGAGACTCTTGAAAATCAAAGGAGGGGGTCACAACTAAAAGTCTCTTTGAAGTTCTGCAGCAAGTTACTTTAATCAGAGCCCCATAGTATCTGAGAATGCATAGAGATCAAAAAAAAGGTCCTCTACTGGGAAAGTATGTTTTTTTTTTTTTCCTTTGTTCATAATCGGTAATTACACCCCCATAATGGCTCCTCTGGTGCAGATGCAGAGTAATGGACGAGGAAGAAGAATTAGTTAGGCATACAGTAATCGCAGCAGTGGCTAGCTCAGCTGTACAATAGCACAAGAACTAATGCAGTTGTTCCTGGAAGCAATTTATTCATAGCAACAAGGCTCACAGCTCCTTGTATGTTTTTCCATTAAGTCATTAAAATGTATAGTGCTCCATTTTTAACCCTTCTCTGTTGAGTGAAGAATGAAATTTCTCCACAGCAAAAGGATTTGGGATTGGGGAGAACTCCAAAACTCTAGTATGGCTAGTGCAGCTCCAGCTGAAGTACATTAGTGAATTAGCTGAAGTGACTAAACTGTTTTCAGTCTGCTAGCTTTTGGGCCAGTTGTTTAGTGACTGATTCTGATCTTGCCTAAACCAGTGTAAGTCAGGATTGAATCTATTTACATCTGTGGAGGTTTGCTGGCAAAAAAACAGTATGAGAATAAAATTAGGCACTTCAATGTTCTTGTATTATTACACACTTGCCAAGTGGAAGTGGGCCAGTAAGGTGATTGATTTCTCTCCCCCCCCAATGTTTGGAAAATGGCAGTTACCATTTGAAAAAGCTTTGCTCTTAGTAAAGATGAAAGCTTGAGGAAAATCTGTATCATTTTGGGTTATTTAGGAACTCCTTAGTTTTGTCTGCTAATGGAGATAGCCACATGGCATTCTGCGTATCTGAGTTCACTTAGGGGGCATTCTCTTGTAACATAAAACCTTGTGAACTCTGTTTGAAGACCCCATCCTTCTCATCAAGCAGTTGTGGATCTCTCTCCTGCATTATTGTGCCTTCATCGATTTCACTGGAAGTTGCATGTGGGGAATGACTTCAGAATATGCAAGAGAGATCCACACAATGAATAAGAGAAGTTTGCCTGAAGTGTACACGTTTCTCTGAGGATGAACTACCTGATCACTGGTGAGCAGTTTGGGCACTTGAGTAGACGCTGTCTAGCTGAGCATGTCTTTCCTAAAGCATTCTGTCAATCAAGTAATGCTAAGCTTGAATCAGTGTATAAATATGTATTCTGAAGCACTAAGGTAAGAAAGGGCATTAATTAGATCTAACCACACAATGCAGAGCACTTTCTAGCCAAGTTTTTACAGTTGTTAGGCATATGCATTCAGTCAGGCAATATGCAAAAGCTCTAAATGGTATAGGCTTGAGAGCTGCCTTAAGGACCTCCTTTACCATCTCTGACCTGCCACCATTAGTTAGGCTTATCTAGAATGTTAGAATGTAACGTCACAAAAGGGAAGCTCCGGGTGTTGGTGGCAGAACTTTCTTAGCCTTTGGGCTGTGCCCCTGGTATTTGCTCCTTGTGTGAAAGTATGATTAAGCACAAACCTGATCATTTTAAGAAGACCTGGAATATGTCTTTGTCCACAGATTCCCAGCTGATTAAATTCTGGGTTCCTAGCTGAGAAAGCTCTGGGCAGCATGCTTTTGGTTTGTCTTATTGAATGTCCCAAAATAAGCCTTGTGTGGTGATGAGTATTAAATGCATATTAATTTTATTTTAAAAAACATCGCAAACTGTTGTTTATTATTACTATAAATATAGTTACAAAAAGGATAACACCTTACAATTGAAGTCTCTTTGCACAGACAGACCTTTCTGAAATGCCTGAAATCTGTGACCGTCCTCATTTTTGAACAGTTTGCTGTCATTAGAAGGTAGTGAGTTTGAAGATATTACTTAAACCTTGATCTAAAGATCAATATGGCATATTTCTGTGATTAAAATCTGTAGCCTCAATCCTGCAGACACTTTTATGTATTGTTCTTATCTTTACTCCATGAACTGCCCCATGGAGTGACATTAAGCACGTGCAGAAATGTCGGTAGGATTGGGGCCTGTATTTATACATTAAAGCAGTCTGCACAGCATCCTGTGGAGTTTGGCTTATTGAGATACAGTTCTGATTCACATATTCTACATAATGTATATTTGTATGTGAATAAGAGAGTGACAAATGAACAAGAGGCTGCTATTCCCCTTAGAGCTTTTAGTAGGTGATTATTGCAATGACTGACTTTGTCTTCCATCTCATTTTGAATTGAAAACAGATACCCAAGGAAGTGGCTGACATTTTTAATTCTCCTAGTGATGATGAGGATTTTCTTGGTTTTGGAGATGATGATCCCATGCAAACCTTGTCCTCAGATGACAGCTCTAATAGTTTTGACTCATTGGAGTCAGCAAAAAAGGTAGGAACGTTTTATCATAAACCCTAGTGTATTGGTTTGGAACAGTAAAACTTCTTTGAATTTGTTTCAGAGCAGCATTGACCTTAACTCTTGGCAGAAGTGGAATCTATAATCCTTTTATTAGAAACAAAAAACTACTCACCTTTAATTCCTTTTAATTTGTAATGATCTTTTAAAAAGGGTCTTGTATGAATGAAATCCATTTTCCTTTCTTCATTAGGAGGAGAGCCTAGAGTGAGTTTGGTATTCATAACTTGCCCACATAGCATGAGAAAAATGGTCATTCAGTGATAGCCTACGCTGGAGAATGCGTTACAGCTCAGTAAAATGTGGTGTTATGAATCAGTTGCACGTCTGCAGTACTGAAGTGGGATTCTATTGGAACCTCACTCTTTGAGTTGCTGTTTCAATACCATGATGCTAACACATGTTTTTATTCCTTTGATCTGTAGAAATCATCAGCTAGCATTATATCGTTGAGGCTCTCAGATATCATTTTGTGCCTTGGCAATGGAATAGCCAAACTGTGTGAGGACTAGATATAGTAGGGTTTTTTTGTTTGTTGTTGTTTGAGTTGGCAGTTGGAAGTACCGGAAATGGAGAGTATGAGGAGAAGGACACAGGGAAGAGAGCAAAGAAGAGAAACTGGTTTACATGAGAGCGAAGTTTACTGGGCTTGATGGTGATGAACTTGCATCTGTTTTTTTGTGATAAGGGACAGAAAGCTAGCGAAGAGATTCAAGAAAGGGGGGTGGCATAGCACACTGGAAGGAAGAAGTTGGCTTTCGTGGTTTTTTGGATAGACTGCAGGTGGAAGATGTGAGGAAAAGAGAGAGTTACAGTAAACAGAAAGATGAATAATGCTTGGACAAAGGTTTTAGTAGTGATGTTAATAATGAAAGAGCAGATTTTTATTATATTGAAGGGGAAGAAGCAACAGTACTGGGAAGTTATGGACGAGAGATAAATTTGAGTCATCGGTGTAAAGATTTAGCTGAAACTCTGGGAGGAAATGAGGTCACCTAGAGAGATTGTGTGGATATATAGGGACCTGGAGAGGAGGCGGAGGACTCTTCAGTGAAGCAAACATAAACCACACCTTTTTAACCCATCAAAACAGACCCAGTAGAGTACTCTCATTGAAGGCAAGGAAGAGATAGTGATCAATGTTGCTGAATGCAGCAGACTGATCAGGAACAGTAAAAATACCTTATGCTGTCAAGACTAGGATAGGAGGAATGACCTTTGTAAGGGCTTTCCAAGTGGACTGTAATATTCTCCCTCCCACTCTCTCCGCTTGGGTGCTTAGGCTATTATGAATTATTTTAAATCCCCAGATCTCCACTCCTTGGTCTCGAAGGAGACAGATTCTTCCCTGAGTTTCACCCTCCGGATCTCCAAAACAGCATCCTTTGGATAATTTAAGCCCTGAAGAGCCTCAGGTGTGATGCTGCACAAGAGGCAGATTTACCTAGGGAAGAATTATCCTATAACAAAAGAGCAAAAGGGTGGGAAGGGAAGAGAAGCTCTGCAGGATGTAATTGGGCAGGAAAGGGCAAAGAAGTTGAGGTAATCAATATAAATTGGATCGTATTTGTGTCTTAGTAGTTCACAGGGACTTAGATAAACAAATTCTATTATCAGTATAGAGTTTTGCATGTCTCTTCCCTTGCAGAGTTTCCTGAAAGTCTCTCATGTAATCTTCTCATTTGTGTCACTTATACATTAGCTCAACCTAGCTACGTTGTTCAGGGCTGTGAAATATTTCACTCCCTGAACACCACAGTTAGGCAACCTAACCCCCAGTATAGGTGCAGCTAAGTCGATGGAAGAATTCTTCTATTAACCTAGCTACCACCTCTTGAAGAGGTGTTTTAACTACACAGATGGAGAATCCCTTTTGTCAATGTAGAAAGCACCTATGTTACAGCACTATTGTGGTGTAACTGCACTGCTGCAGGTCTGCTGCTGTAGCACATGTAGAGTAGACATAGCCTAGTTGCACTAGTTTCTCCTTGCTTGTTTGCTTCCTATGTAGTAACATTACTGTTAAGGACACCTCTGTATAGGAAATGCCACACTTTACTGTTCTTGCACATCATTGGTCCTCATTCCCTATTTTCAGTGACTGTAACAAACTGACCGACAGTCTTTCTAGCCAGCGCTGCAAAGTTTTATGCAAGTACAGAGCGAACATTTTTTCTCAAAGAGAAATACAATTTCACTTTAAAGTTACTTCCCTTTTGTGTTTGCTCCTTTCTCAAACAGCTGCCCTGCAGCTATCAACAAAAGAACAAAGTAATTTTGCTCAGAGAAAACTCACTCCAATTACACATAATAATTTGTAGATGTTTTAAGTGTAAAGAAACAGTATATGCAATGATTTTTCCTCTATTCCCCTGGAAGTTTTTCCACTCATCTATTATATCTATTTTTTACCAGATATTATCTCAACATAAAGAAGTGTATAATTAAAGTTGGGGATGGGAGGGAATTGAAGGAGAGAATAAAGATATTTAGCCAAGTGCAGTTGTATGAGAGGTCATTTCTGTATCTTGTGTGGGAGTTAAAAACATCCAAGAAAAACTGGGGAAGTAAACTGTCTCAAGTGAAGAATGCTGAGTTTCAAAAGGCAGGTGCAGTATGATTGTGTGTACATCCCCTGCCCTGAGCTAGTCCTGTTTTTCAAGATAGCAATAATGACACGTTGACAGAGGCTCTGACGGTTTTCTATATTGTTTCTTTTAAAATCTCCCTCATCATGGGACATATATTGTTGCTTTTTTGTTATATGTATAGTAAACCCATTCTGCGTAAAGATGGTGTGAAAAAGAGAAACAAATGGGCTTCAGCCCCTTTTTGTTTAAGTAGATGATGTACAAGCACGGCCCAAAGATGTTTGGGGGGTTCTTTTTGAGCAAAAGGGATTTTTAGTTAGTTTTGTTTAAAACTTTTCAATTTTGTTTTCACTTATTTAACTTCAATGATTAACTGACTTTTTGGAGAGAGGAAACCTTTGCTGATTAAGCTCCCTCTTCCACTAAAGTGTGAAAGGTAACAATATACATCTTCTGAGATGCCCCACAACGCCAGTGAACCCAGAGAAGACCAGAGTTGATATTTCTGAGGTTTTTAAAAAAAAAAAATAATAATTTTTTTAAAAAAAGCAAATCCTTCTCAGGTCTGCTTTATGTACCATAATGAATCAAAAAAAGACACAAACTCAATTAAAAAAATCCTTTGCAGGTCACCTTTTAAAAAGACAGCAGAACTGGAGAGTATATATGTTCATTTGAAATAATTGATAGGGATGAAATCCAGTGTGTCTTTTTCTTGTGACAGGTTTTGCATTTAACGTTTTCACACGAGCATACCATCTGCTCAGTAACTCCTTAACATTAAGCATTTTCTGATTTGGATGGAAAAGATTATATGAATGCTCTTTGTATGGCAAACTGTGCCCTAGCTGTCGTGATTTTCGTATGCTTGCTCAACAGGATGTTCGATTTCAATCCAAGTACCTGACTGAAGAACTGAGGAGAATTTTCACTGAAGACACTGATTCAGAAAGTGAAGTGTTTGAAGGCTTTGCTCCGAGTGAGCTGGATGTAAACAATGTGAATGGAATGATGGTAAAGCTAGCATTTTCATTGTGTTAAGACGCACATACAGACTCCTCTCGCCCCCTTCTTCTTTCTTTTTATAATCCTCTTGTTTTCATGCAGCTGGTTGAAATTTATTTTGTTATTTAACAATATTTAATGTTTAAAATATTTGTGCTGAAGATAAATGTTGTGTTACAAATTTTCCTTAATATTTAATCTTTTATTAATGTATCATAAAAGCCAGAGATGGAGAATATCTACTAGTGCATGTAATGAAGAACCATCTGCTTAAGGGAAGGAGGATTGGTTACTGTTCACACCGAAGGAAATTCACTCTTGTGCAGAGGTCCAGCACGAAATCTATGTGCTACTAAAGTCCCGCATCCTTAAATAGTTAATGGACATTGCACTGCTCTCTGTAAAGGGCAGAATTGCACCCACTCTGAGCATTTTTTTTTTAATTGTTGGTTTAGCTAAACACAAGACGAAGTTTCCAGTTTTTCAGATTCTGATACTTAGTCATAGACTATGCTAATAATGAGGATAAAAAGTGGCCTGTTCCCATGTGACAGCTGTCAGTATATCATATTAATTATCTCTGCTTTCAGCCAGTGGAATCAGATTTGAGTGATGGCGAGAACAATAATTTATCTTTACTGGGTAGTGAGGAGGAGGAGGAAGAGAAGGCTTCCCCCAAGAGAAGAAGCTTTGGCCTTCGTGTGGCATTTCAGTTCCCCACAAGAAAGTCTGCCAAGAAGAAGGTGCCTGAACCAACTTTTTCCAAGTTACACTTGCAAGACAATAAACCCCCTAAAACTCTCACAAGAGAGAAAAGCAGCAAGCAATGGAAGAAACTAGAAGGGTCTGCCTCAGAGTCTGAGGAGGATGTTAAAGAGATGCATGAAGAAAGCTCCAGTGCTCTGCTTAAAAGAGCTATAAACATCAAAGAAAATAAAGCCATGGTAAGACAAAGCAAGCAAAAGCCAGTACTCACTAAGGGTATGTCTTAACTACAGAGTTTACTGGGTGATTGGCATCCAAGTCTGAGCACTCAGGTTAGCCTTGCCTGGTTGTGAGCAGTCACTGCAAAGCCACACTTGAGTTATTGTGTCCACACTGGTGCTGCACTCTCTTGTATGTGTGTCACTAGGCCTTCTGGGAGGATATCCCATGATTTTTTGTGCTACAGTAAACAGCCACTCACAGTGAATTGTGGGAGTATTTGTCTGTCCTGGGCTCACTGAGAGAATTGTGGGAAGGCATTGGAGTGGTTTAATTTGTGTCCTAACTACAAAATGCGCAGGTTACCTGCCTGAGTGAAATCCTCACCTGGGCTCTAGCCTATATACCCTGAGCCTTGCCAGCTAGCTTGGGTTGAAAGTGTCACAAAACTCGGGGTAGAGGCTTTTACGTGTGGACGGGAGCAGGATTAGGGGGCAACAACTGAGTAAAGGTCCAGGTTAACTCTGTAGTGAAGACGTACCTTATAACCAGACCCTATCAAAAAGCATTGCCATCCATTAACTTTAAATGATCCATTGTGTCATTATACAAGAGAGTTGCTAATTTACATTGGCTGAGAAACCTATTGCAGTTTACTAAATGGAAAAATAAGATAAAGCAATCAAGACTTTTGCATCTCTAAGTGTATGTTCACTTGTTTGAGAAGTGTAGTTTAGAGTTAAAACTTTCCTCTTTTACTAATGTGTAGTGTGTGAGGGGGACTATTACCTTCCTGCTCTTTGTCCTGATGCCTTTGGGTATGCAGCTCAAAGTCCCATTATCCTTTTCTGCTGCCATATTGTGATACAAACCCATACCTCATTTGGGTTCCCTGTTGCCCTTTCAGCTTTATTGCTTCTGATGTTTCTGCTTCCCATTGGGCATTAATATTGATGATTTCCCCCTAGGGCTACTGGCTTGTATCTTTCCAAGTAAAAGCTCATTTTGTAGTATTATGTGAATAACATAGCTGAAGTCGATGTACTTGGATCTACTTACCACGTGGTCCATGCTACGCAATGTCGACTGGAGATGCTCTCCCGTTGACAACTCTTGCTCTGCTCGTTCAGGTGGAGTACAGGAGTCGACGGGAGAGCGATCTGCGGTGGATTTAGCGAGTCGTCACTAGACCTGCTAAATCGACCGCCAATGCATCGATCGTCATGCGTTGAACCACTGATAAATGTAGACATTGCCATACTCTTGTTTCTAATCTATCTAGGTTCCTCTGTATAATTGTGCTGTCCTTACTGGTATTTACAGCTACTCTCAGTTCAGTATCTCTGTGAATTTCATTAATGTCTTCTTTATTCTCCTCCCGATCACTAATGAGGGTGTTAAATGTGACTGTTTTTAGATGATAATTAAAAGCATATTAGATCTTTACTGAAAAATGTCATGCACTCTTTGTGGCCTCTTCACGCCACATGCAGTTCTGCCATGGCTGTCTCAGATGTTTGGCAGTCAAGAATTGCTACCATTTTCCCCATTTAAGGTCTTCCCTTCTTATGAAGCTCCCTAAAGCCAGCAGCTGTTGAAGCTCAGGGTGTGAGTCCCTTCAGAGCAAGTCAATAGTATTTCAAAACGGCCAGCCAAGGTGATGTAGAGAAGAGGCACAGGTCCAGGGTCTCTCGTATAGTACAAGTACAACAGAGTATTAATGCCACTTTGCTTAGCATGCACTGTGCTGGTGATATCAAACTTGTTGTGGGGTGGGGGTGCCAACAGGAGTCTTTTAGTACATTGTTTTGCAAAGGGGTGTGTTTTATACACACACACACACACACACACACAGAGCCTGATTACTATAGGCCAGCTCCAATATGCTGCGTGGAATGAGGCAGTGTGGCCTCACTAATAGAGAGCTCATGCTGGGGTATTCTATAAGGGAAGGTTCTGACTGTTTTCACTGGGTTCTGATAAAGAATGACTGGGAGAAAATTCTGACCAGCCAACAAAAGTCAGAGACTATGGCTACACTACAGAGCTTGCAGCTGCTCTATGCCAACGGGAAAGAGGTCTCCTGTTGACTTAGCTACCGCCGCTTGCTGAAGTAATTATATCGGTGGGAGGAGCTCTCCTGCCGACATAGCACTGTCCACATTGGCGCTTAGGTTGGTGTAACTTATATCGCTCAGGGGGCTGGCTTATTTACACCCCGGGTGACATATCTTATACCGACATAAGCTGTAGTACGTACATAGCCTAAGTCCCCACTGTCAAAATAACTTACAGTGTGCCAGCAATTTTGTATTAGGAAAGTATGTGCCAAGATAACCCACAAGAAACCTCTTATAATCCCCTGATGTAGTTAGGTCCACTCTTGTTGTCAAGGGATTAGCTTTCCCATGTTAACTGCAAATTTCAGTCATTATTGGTCATGGATACTGTAACCTCAGTATAACACACTTTTCTTTAGAGCCACATTTGATAGCATTGGATTTGATTTTTAGCTGCACGACTTCCGTACAAATCAATGGGAGTCATGGTGCTAAAATCTGCTCTAGAGCTTCGAACGTTTAGGGATAGAGGTTTAAATTAAGTATTTTAAAGAATGGTTATTTACACTGGGATTTGAAATAACTCAGTGTGTGTGAAAACAGAGCATGGTAAGGACTGAGTAGGTTAAATATTTGCAAGTTTGCAATGAGACTTCAATAGGATATCTTTATTAATTTCAGCTTGCCCAGTTGTTAGCAGAACTGAATTCTATACCTGAACTATTTCCAGTGAAAATGCCCACCTCAACTCCTTCTGTAAGTTTCCGTATTCGCTTAAATATAATATATATTGTTGCTGAACTTGAATGAGATGTCTTCTGATGAATATTTTTATCCTTTTTTTTTTTTTGTAATTTTATTTGTATTGACTTGATATTAGTTATATTGTATAAAGAGGCAGGGCTAGGCTACCACGATATACAGGTAAAGAAACAGCTCAAATTAAGCAATGTATATTCAAAGAAACAGACCTAAAATTAGGCACTGCTCCATTAACTTAGACCCAGAGAGGCTCATGAAACACTGGACAAATAAATGTATATATTTGAGAACGATGGTTGGAGAGCAAATAGGATCTTGTAGCTGGAAAGCTAAAGAGAGTGAAGAAACTACTACTGTTTTCAGATCCTGTGTGTTTTTTGCTAATTTTCCTCTCTTAAAGTCCGTGTTTCCATTAGAACTGTAATGGGAAAACTAGCATGATGTTTTTATGTTCTACCTCTGGAGCATCTCTTTTTTGCTACCAGCATAGAAATTCCTAATCCTCTGTGATTACTGTGGGATAATGTTAATTTATCAAGTATTCCAAGTCCACACATACTCCATGAAGGTTGCACACCCATGTTCCTGACTTTGGGAAGTCCTTGTAAGATGTTGCCCTGATAATGAAGTCATTTGTGACGAAATTGTAAATATGTGAAAGGCTAGCTCCTTGTTGGCTGCACTTCAAGTATTTATTGTGATGTATTAAACCTACTTTAAATAAATCTCTGGATTCCAGTAATATGTATTCTGTATTTTTATTCTGGAAAGAACCTTGGGGATATAGTGTTAGAATGCCCCAATCCTTCTGACAACGTTCCCCACTTATCATCGTGTACATATATGCTCACTTTTTCATTTAAAGTAACAATTAGAGAATTGCAGCAAGTTCCCCATCTAAAGAGCTTCCCTACAAATTTATTTGTGGCACCAAGTTTGCTAGGATGATCTCCTAGAGCTGTGCAAATACATGTATAGGTCTGGTAGTCCCATGCCCATATAATCTCTGGTAGTTCCCTGTCCCAAACACACAACGGTGAGGTTGATGAGACACTTCTAATAGAAACATTTTTTTTTCTCCTCCAGAAACAGAAGAAAACCCCAAGGAGAACATTTTCTGAAGGCCAGATAGAGCGTCGTACAAACCCAACCAGAAACGCTCGTCCACCTGAGAAATTTGCCTTGGAAAACTTCACTGTGTCTGCGGCTAAATTTGCAGAACACTTTCATAATTACAGACAACAAAATCTCCTAATAAAGAAGAGATTCAGTGGGGTATTTGCCAGTTTTGTTTGTTTGTTAGCCTTTGTCTTTTGAAGATGTCACTCAAGCTACTTTGAGCTGGCCAGAGTGGGGACAAATGCAGCAGAAAGCTAACTAGCATTTAGAACCTTTGTGCTGGGATTAGAAGCAGGAGAAAAAAGGATCCTGGAGCCTCCCCCACCCTTAGTCACCCAAGCTATTTCAGTATGTAACCCAGCCCATTTGAATGTGTATCTAATTATATGATTATCAGATTAATATTTGTATAATTTAGTATTTGAAATCCAGTAGTGCCCACACTGTGCTAGGCTGGAGGCAGGCTAGAGAGTGGGGTGATAAGGTGGTGGGAGGGAATAGGAGGAGAGGTGAACAGCTTCACTCTTGATGATGGCAGAGGAGTAGGGAGAGTGTCAGAAGGGAGCAGAAATCAAGGCTGAGCTTGTTGAACTTCAGTTTAAGAATTGGTAAGAACTTGAGTGGAGAGAGAAGGATGGGAGAGGACTTGAGAAAGAAGACAGAATTTGCAAATAAGCAACAAAATGTTTTTGGAGCCATGTGATGTTACATTTGTCCTCCTACCCCATTCCTCCTTTTGTCAGTCATATTCATGTGTCATGTCTGCTATTAAATGTAAATCCTTTTTGTGCTAAGGATTATCTCTTATTATGTCTGTGTGCCATGCTGAACCACAATAGGACTGTAATCCTTCTTGGGTCCTTTTGTGTGCTACCACAAGATAAATATTAATGGCAACAACAGAGGAGGAAAATTAGCACTATTAGGTGAGGGATGTGGCAGAAGGGAATGAGGAGAGAATGAATTTTCAGATGGATGTCCATGTGGCCAGAGGCATTCAGTAGATCAGGCATGCAGAAATAAGATGTTGGGAGTAAGCCAGGGCTGAGATTTGTTGGGGTGGACTTCGGTTGGGGAGAGTTGCAAAAGAATCAGTGCTGGAGGAGAAAGTAGAGTTAATTTTATTAAACAACAAGAGAGGGAGGGGAAAATCAGGAGAGGGCTCAGAGAAGTCATAGACATTGCTGGATTGGGAGGTCAGGGTATGAAAAGGTGGGCAAAGTTGAAATAGAGGTGCTGGTTGTAGAGGGAACTCAGTTACTGAGAAATCAGAGGGAATAGTGCTGAGGGAAGATGAAGTTGAGTGAACGGCCATTTTGGAGACTTGATCCAGTGTTGAAGGGCGAAGACTAAGGAGTCAGATGGGACATCAATGTGGAAGCTGAAACCTCTGGAGGATGGGGTGGAAGGAGAAGCGGGAGAGCTTGGTGTATCTAAGTCCAGAGAAGGATGTTGGTGGCTGGCAGATAAGTTACATGGAGAGGGAGTGTAGAGTCTAATGGGGAGATTGCTGAAAGAAAATGAAGGGTTGAACTGGATAAGGAGGAAGGTGCGGGACATGGCAGATGCCCAACACTTCCACCACCTTTCTTGAGGATGAGTCATGGAGGAGAGAAAGAGAGGCTGCTGTGAGTATGCTGTGGAGGTTTCAATGGGTGCTGGAGATGGAGGGGAAAGAGATAAAAAAAGTGGATGGTAGTGATCTTTTTCTGTGAAGGAGGAAGCGGATAGATAGTACGGTTGATTGTCATTGGAGGGAAAACAGGAGGAGTTTGTTGGAGGAAGATGCCGGATGTATGAAGGGTAGCAGATTTCCTCAGAGGAAAAGAAAGATGTGGTGGTGGTAGGATAAGGATTTTGAGGGTGTTTGAAGGGGTAGGTGAACGAAGATAAGGAGGAGGAGCTACAGCTGCTGAGAGCAATAAAGGTTGGAGTGGTAGGGAGGATAGGGAGTTGGAGGTGACCACAAACTCTAGTTATATGTTCTGTTCTTATAGTCAGAGCATATTTGATCTAAAGGTAAAAGCATTTCACCCATCATAAGACAAAAGATGATGAGATTAGTTTGTTTTGTAGGGTGACTGTGGAATGCGTAAAAGAAGGAGGTCATCTAAATATTCATCTTACCGTCCTGTTGAAGATATTACTGATGAGGACTTGGAGAATATCGCAATTACAGTTAAAGATAAAATTTATGATAAAGTCCTGGTAGGTGCCTGCTTTTTCCTTTTGATTGCTTAGAGTGAGGGGCAGAAGATGAAACTACTTCATTTCATGAAGGGATTATAATGCTCATTGAAAAGTGCCAGAATAAGAGCCCTGGGGACTGCAGTGTTGTGTTTATCTACTCTGCGGGGACAGCAGGGAAGCTTCTCTCCCTTGCTTCAGAGGAGCACTGGAGAAGGTAGTGCTCGATCTATGCTTAGCCATCTCTTGCTGTCTGCAAACAGGTGCCAGTTGTGGCAGTGTTATGCTATTGTTACCTGTTGAGTGGGAACTATATTGAGACCACTAATTCACTTCCACTAAAGAGCTATTAGATGGAAGTGGACATAGCCATGAAAGATCTGGGTGCAGTATAAGCCAGTGACCTGGAAGGAAATTGCTCCAACTCCCATTTGTGTTCCCATCTCCCTTGCCAAAAAATTACTCTGAAGTGTTATCACACAAGAGGAGTGCTGAAACCTGGAAGAGCGAGGGTTATTCAAAAGGACATTAATACATGTCTGTGGCATGTTGTTGCATAAGCAGGGCTATTCTTGTAAACACCTGCTTTGCAACCTTATCTGTGCATAGATTTAAAATGAACATGAGCCTCTCTGTTTTGGGGTTTGATGCTGTCACAGGGATCACTGCATGAAGATTATCTCATACCCTGGAATTTTAGAATGGTGGATATTGTTAGTTTGTAGGCAATATCGTGTTCTTCATCTGGTGGTCTTATTGGTAGGAGAATAAACAAGTTGCAGTAATCTTTTTTTTTTTTTTTTTTTGAATCCCTATGGAGATTGCACTCGTCTTCCTCTCTCTCTCTCTCTCTCTCTCTCTCTCTCTCTCTCTCTCTCTCTCTCAGGTTCTTTGATTTCAGAAACCCTGCCAGCAAAGATTGGGTTAGTGGTGCTTGTTACCCTGGGGGAGCCATAGGTTTGAATTTCTAGCGCAGTGGATTGCAGGTGCTGTAGGAGGACAGTCTAATGTATTGACTAGTAAATATATGCATCCCTTAGGCAGTGCTTTTTTCCCCAGCTGAGTCTCTTTTTGCATCCTTGAGAGTTCAGAGAATCGCCATATTCCCTTTTTTAACATCCCCCCCTTTTAAGGGCCCATGCTTTGGCCACAAAGACCTGCATGGGGATCCTTTTGGTTTGTATCAATGGTGTACCTTACTCTCCTAGAGAAATCACTGCTGAGTGACTCTGTGGGTTCCTAGCATTTGCCATGGGTGGATTGGAACCAGAAATATAACATGGGGCTCATGTAGCACATTAGATTCCTAAGCCTTCAGGACAGGGACCATCTCTTTGTTTTGTACAATACCTAGCGTACTTCTGAGCACTGTAGAAATAATCATGGAGGTTGTGTTTTTTCCTAATGTTTTATTAATCTAGTTGCCTCTGGTTCCCAAGGAGAAATTTTAGTACTTTTCACCTCCAGCTGAGAGGTGTGTTAGAGAATTCCACCTGGAGTCAAGAAGTTCAACATGATGTGAAATGCTGAATTTTTACATGTCTCTCTCCCTCCTTTCCAACTTTAGGGTAGTACGTGCCACCAGTGTCGGCAGAAAACAATTGATACTAAGACAGTTTGTCGTAATCAAGGGTGCGGGGGTGTGAGAGGACAGTTCTGTGGACCATGTCTTCGTAATCGATATGGTGAAGATGTGAAATCGGCACTTCTGGATCCAGCAAGTATCCAGTTCTTTGGGTTAAAATGACAGTATGATTATGGCTTTGTTAGCTTCACAATCATCGTGGATTTCTTGGATAACATGAAACTCAAACATTCTACCACAGTAGCGTGGCTGTGATTGATATTTATCTTGCTGAGGTAGTAAAGAGATTACAGGACTTTCGGCCTGCTCTTAGTTGCTCTCAGGTGGAGGAAAGAACACTCATGAGGCTTAGAAGACAAAGGGGGACCTGATTCTACCAAGTTCTTGTGTAGCTTTTTGTCTCCTTCCCTGATGCTTTTACTGGTCTGGTCTGGTCTGGTCTGCAATGCAAGCACCTTGTTTCAGATACTAAACTTAAAGGTTGGGAAGTAAAGAACCTCAAGAATTTAGGGTTGGGTCCCCTTTCTTTCCTTGAGCCCCTATCCTGTCCTCAGCAGAGTGCATAGACCTGTCGTGTCCAAATCCATCCCTTTCACGGGATCTGGCTGTCTAGGCAATTCACAGACCATTAACATAATCAATGTTTCCTCTTCAAGCTTGCCTCTTTGTTGCTCTCCCCTATGAGACACTATCCTGGTTCCCCCCTTCATATCCTTGTGGAGGTAATCAGATCCCCCTTTCAGCATGACAGACCAACATTTTTGTACAAGGTCTTAGGTCTGTCCCCCCAGAGCAATGGCCACATTCGTTTTTGTCTAATGCAGCTCCTGAAGTCACGTGTTGCAGGCAGCAGACCTCCTCTCCTTGCTCTGAGCCCTGGTCTGTTTTTTAATGTCCTTTTAAAAAACATTTTTATCACTTTTTAAATGTTTTTCCTTTCAGATTAACTGAATGTCTCGTGTGGCTCTCTTTCATACAGCCTCTGAGTTAGTGTCCAAACCCACCCCTTCCTGAAATTTGGCTTCACTTGTAACTTAAACATAAATCCTAGCCTAGGGATCCTGCCTGAGGACCTTCTCTGCCTTGTTCTCTGGCTCAGAGACATTCCACCTCTCTTTAAATCCTGGTTGCAGGTAATTGGACCAACCTTTCAACATGACTCAGCCATAGTTACCTTGAATCTTAATAATGGAGATTTTTTTTAATCACTTGAGCCTAGGGTGCTGGAACAGAAGAGCCCTGCTTTTTATATTCTGTTACAACACTATGCCCCCAGGGAAATCAGTACTACTAGAATTTGTTGAATGTGAGCTTTGAAAAATTCCAAGTAAAGAATGGATATTCATTGTTTCTTCAGTACTGCAAACTTTTTTTATCAAAAGATTGATTAATATTATCCATTAAAGTATTCGTTTATGAAATACAATATTGCCCTGTGTATAAGGCATTGTTACATAACAGTGGCACTTTCTGCTGTTTTGGGTGGGTAAAGGGGGTTGGAGAAGACAGGTTTGCATCTAATACTTCTGTTGATAACTCTACCCCTATATATTTCCCTCCTTGTCTGTCTGTAATTCAGGATTGGATTTGCCCTCCGTGTCGTGGTGTCTGTAACTGCAGTTACTGTCGCAAGCGTGATGGCCGCTGTGCCACAGGAATGCTCATCCACTTGGCAAAATTTTATGGTTATGACAATGTTAAAGAATATCTTGAA
The DNA here is from genome assembly GCF_009764565.3 of Dermochelys coriacea. NCBI lineage: Eukaryota > Metazoa > Chordata > Testudines > Dermochelyidae > Dermochelys > Dermochelys coriacea. The sequence goes on from NC_050069.1 coordinate 211,378,320, forward strand.
AGGTAAGATAATTACATAACTGCTTTAGAATTGAAATCCACACTTTTAAATGTGCTGCCTAATCAGGCTTTCAAAATGTTTTAATTTAATAACAATTTTGTGGAGCTTTAACCCAGACCGAAGTCGGTCACAAAATATTGAAACTTGCTAAAACATCTAAGTAGGTACCTGTTGACTTTTTCAGCCTGGGCCCACAGAAATTGATGGCAAAACTCCCCTTGACTTCAGTGAAACTAGAACTTGACTGCATGTGAAATCTTGAGACAGTCAACTTTACTGTGTAAATGAATAAGGCAATTTGAAAACTGAACCATTATTTTATATTTAAGAGTTAGACTTGGGTATTTGTTCTTGTTAAATTGATTCAATTTTTGTGTGTGCTTCTGCAGAGCTGTGACCATCTAAAATCAAAGCATCAGACGCCCATAAAGTATAACATTTTTCTACCTCTTTTCTAGTTTACAGAAGCAACTGAGTGAAGACAGTTGAGGATGCTGAGCACAGCTGCCTGACCTGCAGACAAGTTTCTTAGTTCAGGGTTTAAAAAATTGTATTACAATGATGTTTATACAAGATAGAATTGTAGAATATAGCTTTGGATATTTTTATTGATTGGTCTTATACAATGATTTCTCAGGAAATGTTTTAGTAGAGGAATCTATATACAGAACATTCTTTTATGCATAGACACCTGTATACAGAGCAGAACAGCACTTTTAAAACTTCAGTGGTTAATTTTCAGTAGAGCTACAGAACGAAGTAGATGCTTAACTCCAAAGGCTGTGAAGGGAATTGTGAAGCACTAAAAATTTAACCAGTGGAGGTAGGAGGGTGGGCTCTTAATAGTTTGCTTAGGCCATTACATTTTTATATGACCTAAAGAGACAAGTTTTCCAAAGCCGCCTCTTTTGCCCACAAACTGAGGCATGCAGTTACTTGATTTGCTCATGCACAAAAGGAAGTTTTGCCCCTGCAACGATGGGAGGAGTCCTTTTGAAAACTTTATTCAGTTCTGGTTAGACTGTGTGTGCAGTTTATCAGTCAACTGTTCCTCTTTCCTCCCCTCCCCCTCAACCATGAGAATTTGTAAGTGCAAGGGGTGTGTTGTGGATACATGTTCTTTAGTTTATTTTTAAACAGAAAAAAAGGTAATTGGGGGCTTAGCAGGTGCATCACTGCTGTTGGTGAGCATTGGGCCGTTTGAGAGTGATATTGACTTTTTTAATGTTAGTGCTAAAATTTTTTAATAATTCCTGTGTGTCTGCTTAACAAAAAGCAGGCTTAACAAACACATTTTAAAAACCCACATTACTGCAGCCTCAGATTGTCAAAATTTGTGTAAAATATTGTATGTTTTACTCCGTGTAGAGATAATAAAAGCATTTTCACTAGAGGAGCATTTTGTGGGGGGTTTTCATCATGAATACAGTGTTTAATTTTCAATAATCAACCTGTCTCTCTGAAGGAAAATGTTAACAGGTATAAATCCAGCTTAGCGAGACAGACATGTTTGGAGGAGTTGTACAACATTTGAGTATCATAACTCTTCACACAGTAGGATGTAGTGCTGCTAAACAAATGTTTTTTTTTCTCACATTCAGCTGTTATGTACACTTTGACTACATGCTGTGTCACAGCACAGAGTAAGACTACTCCTGCAAGCACCCACTTAGCTGACTTGTCCTTGCTCTTCAGATTGAACATCCAAACATATGTGGACCCTCTGTTTTTAGTTTTACATACTGGGCATTCATATATATTTTTGGTTTCCTGTTGCTCAATTGGAATAGCCCTTATAAAGATGACTGGCATTGCTAGAGTCAGATCCTGGAGCTGGGCTTCAGCTATGACCCCTGACTGGATGTCCCATCGTGCTCCTGTATCAAAAACACAGAGTTCCAAATGGCGACTTGAATCATTTGTACATTGCAATGCTGTACTTAATAGTTGCTTAGTAGTAGATACCTTTCCTGAGGATAGAGTAGAAGTGGCAAAACTGTAGGTCACACTCAGTATTGTGTGATGAGATCCAGAGTTACCAATCTTGAGCTTAGCTATTAGTATTCCATACAGAACGTTGCCTGCTAGAACCTGTAGTGTGTTAATAGTGCCTTCTAGATTAAATGACTATGGTCTATTCTTAAGGAAACGTGATAAACACTTCTAAAACTAGAATATAGAGGGCTGGTATGAGAGGAGAATCCAATCTAAATGGAGTAACTCCAGGTACAACAACAAAAAACCCACAGCAGTGACTCCCAGGTCAAGGGCTCAACAGAGCAGTGTAGACGCTTGGGCTCTAAAACTTTCCCTTCTCTCAGGGCTTCAGAACCCCAGCTCCAACTTGAACCCAAATGGCTACACTAGCCCTGCAGTCCAAGCCAGCTGACCCTGGCTTTTCTGTTGCTGTGTAGAAATGCCCTCAGTTGACCAGGCATGGACTTGTACTGGAGTTAGTGAAGACAAACCTAGTGAGTGGCTGACAGGAGAAGAAGGTGTGCTCTTCTAAAGAGATGACAGCCCAGTGGCCTTAGTTGGTTTGCTATAAAGTTTCAGTGGAGAAAAGGCCCAGGTACGTTTTTACCATGATATATAGCTAATGAAGGTCAGCAAGCTTCATCAAGGTAATACCTGCTGTGTTAGGCCAGATCCTGCAATTAACTTGAGTGGGAGTTGAAGGTTTGCAGCAGCTCACAGGAATATGCCCTAAGAGAGGGAGCAGGACACACTATTTCAAAGAAAGTAACTACTTTGGTGGTTTGTTTTTTTTTTTAAACAAATCCTCTGTGTGCGCAAAGCCCCCTTGTCATTTCTGAATTCTGCTTAGTGTAAGGTTTATAAGGAAATTGAGGAGAGCATTATTTTGATAAGAGCAGTATAAAGCCATACTGACATTGGTTATCCTGTCTTGCAGCATATCCAATGATTAGACTTACAAGGGAAAGCTCATCTTGTATTGACCTTTTAGCCTAGTGTACATTTTAGGAACATAGCTGTGTGCAGATTTGAGAGATGCAAATATTTTTGGTACTAACAAATCTAAGAGCTACAGTAGACTTGAGTGTTTGACCAAAAAGTTAAAGTTGCCACATGGTGCTTTGTGTCCTTCCAGATGTTGTGTTCACTAACCTCTTAGAACCAGGAAACATCAAGTTATTGTTGCTATCAATGATTCAGTAAGGGAAGGAGGAGGGGATAATAAGTAGTCATGAGGAAGTTCTAAGTGAACATGCACTGTTAGGTGTATCCGTATTGGAGGAATTAGTCAAACCAGGTTGGCATAATTATTATTGAGCTATGAGGCAGGGCTGGTGTCTTTTAATCATTCTCATGGCTCTTCTTTGAACCCTCTCCAATTTATCAATATCTTTCTTGAATTTTTGGACACTAGTCCAGTGCCAAATGCAAAGTTAAATAACCTCTCCATCCTGTAACATCTAGTATGTGTGTTGGGACATCATTCAGAGGGTAAGGTAGCATTGCTGGAATGGCAGGTACCATAACTTTGTATATTCTGGGATTCAGAAGTTTGAGTGTAGCTGAAATTAACATTTTGAAAGAGCACAAGGCAAACCTTAACTTATTAAATAATCCAAAATGTTGTTTTTGGAATAACTTCACAGCATCCTCATGTGCCTTAGAATATACTGACTGCATGTTAGTCATTTCACTATCTTTGCATCATCTCCTTGTCTAGCACACCACAGTTCCCCCTACTGCCCATACACAGGAATCCTCAGAGTAAAGGGACTAACTAAGGAGAGGATAGAGGTGAATCCCTCACTGCACAACACAACCCTCTTCTTCCCTACACTATTCTCACACACACTGCAGCCCTTCTCACCTGTTAGTGGGGCTATAAGGAACACATATACCAGCAGCCAAGTGGAGATGCAGAAATCCAGATCAGGGCTCTTCTACATTTCTCTGAGCCGTCCATGTTGCAGATAGATGAACTGCTTCATTCACCTTAATGAACTGCACTGAACATACCTATTCCCACCTCCTCACCCCCATTTCTGCATACTCTCAGTACTATGGGGGAAGAGCAGAAATCTTTGCTAAATACTCTGATCCCACTTCCATTCTAGAAGCAGCAGGGGCAGTGACCTTGGAATCCTTTCCCCACTGCAAGAAGCAGCGTAGGGAATGCTTTCCTAGCTCTGCACCAAAAAGTCAGAACCTGAAAATGTTATAAGCAGCTTCTGTGCATTAGGAACCCCTTGACCCAATGACTTGCTTTCCTTTGATCACACTCAGTTTCCTGCACAATGGAACATGATTACATTACCATAACTGCCTGCTACAATCTTCTATCATTGTCTATTAAACAAGGCTCATTCCTTGTCAGCATTTTGAAAGTGAAAGGGTCTGAAAGTTGATTTAAACTAGAAGTTTTGTTCTCAGGGCAAAACTTCCTAAATGAGCCCCTGCAGAATGCAAGCACAACCCCTGTTCTCTGAAAGCTGTTAAGGTAGGGCTCACACATAGAGCTCAGGTTCAATGACCATAGCTGGACATGTTAAGCCACCAGTTACTGTGGTTCACAGCCTGAAAACCTTCTAATTTCAGAAGATCCCTATTCCTGCTGACTATGCATATTTCATGCTTTGAGGCAGATCAGTTCATGCCAACCTCAAGATTCAAACTTTACCCTGATAACTTTTTCAATATTGCTTCCTCTCAGTAAATTCTCTTTGGGGAATTCCAGGTGGTTGAGATCATTTTAGGGAAATTAAGAGTGACTGATAGCTTTGCCCTCAGGTGTGGGCAAAAAGATGTTAGAGGAACCAGGTGATTTTATAAACAGTTAATTTTTAGGGGAGCCCTATCTCAGAAACCCTTTGCTGAAATGACACCAAATTTGCCCTGTTAATGTTACTCTGCATTCCCTTGAAGCACTGCAAATTTCAAGACAATCCAAGTGAAAGTCATAGAGTCTTTTAAACAGGAAGTGTTTAATTATATAAGGGAGCTGCTGCTCTGTTATTATACAGTCATGTTTAATACTTTGTTAATAGTAGAGTAAGTTTATTAAACAGAGACACTGGCCATGTCTGAATGTATGAATGAATCCTGGCCTAAACAAATTAAGAACTAACTAAATCATTATCAGTCCCAAACTCACCAGTGAATTTACATCCAACTCCATGGGGCGAGAGTAATCCACTTTAGAGTAGCAGAGTGTATGCATGAGGCATGCAGAAAAATTCAAACAAACATTATGAGGCAGATGATATCGAGCAATGTAAATAGACATCTTACCTTCCATATAAAGACCACAAATATATGCTCCTTCCCTAGGTGGGTGGCCATAATCTTCTCTGATCTTTTTGGTAACATCTACAGTCAGACACATCTTATCCAAAGGCCAGTCATTCCTGCGGGCCGTGCACTGCATAATAGCTTTTAAAAAAGCCAACGGATTACTCTGAGCAGTTCACCATAGACCATAATTTTAATGCCACAACTGCTCCCCTGGAACCTTACCCAGGATTGTTTGAGCCTAAAGCTACACAATTGGGGCGCTCTGGCAGTTGTTTGCCATATCTCAAATTGCAAGAAATTGGTTGTATAAATTGCTTTTAAGAAATGAAAAACAAACGGAATACTGCATCCAGTCTGCAACAGAGCAAAACACATTTCCATCTGAGCCAAAAAATAGATGCCTGCTCTCTGATTAGGAAAGCTGCAAAAGCTACATATTCATTGCTTGTGTCACTCAGTGAGTTGGATGACTAAGGAGTAATATTGACTTGCTCTGATGAAAATCATGATACCTGACAGCAAACTGGATCAACAGGGGCTGAGAGAGAAAGGGGTGTGTGTTTGTATAAGCTTCAGGGCTGTGCTCTAAGAATCTGTGGTCTAACGTGAACGGCTAGTTTAATGTCTTTATTGGCTACTGAGAATTTGAATTAAAGCATTTTTACAAGTCTCTCTTCATTATGTAACTCCCATTAGTGCACTGATTTCCAAACTATAGCCTGTGGATCACCAACTTTCCATTGACAGGGCTTGGGATTCTACAGAATTAACCATTTTGAGACACCAGCAGTCAGGGACTTGGGACTGGTGGGGTGGCAAGTCCCTGAGAGGAATTTGGTTTTACAAACTAGTGGGCAGAATGAAAAAGTGCTGAAGCTTGACAGTGGCTTCTAGAGAGATAGGTAGTTGCTTTAGATTCTGAAATCATGCATGTGGGTTGTAAACATGGAGACTGAAAGCTTACTGGGGGATTGATGTGCGGTGATCGATGCATCGGCCGTTGATTTAGTGGGTCTAGTGAAGACCTGCTAAATCGACCGCAGCTCCCTCTCCCATCGACTCCTGTACTCCACTTGAACAAGAAATACAAAGAGAGTCAACGGAAGAGCGTCGCCCCTCGACATAGCGTAATGTGGACCCCGCAGTAAGTAGATCAAAGTACATCGACTTCAGCTACGTTATTCACGTAGCTGAAGTTGCGTAACTTAGATCGATCTTTTCCCGGAGGGTAGACAAGGCCTAAGGAAGCAGTTTAATACACTGCTGAATATTTTTATCCCATACTGTAGCAGTACATATAGTGGGAGGAATACCACTTTTTCTCTCTTCCTTTACACTGTTAAAATATTTTACGAGTTAAGAACAGAAGGAGTGAAACAGAGTGGTACATTAACACATTTAAATTAAAGAATACTGATTGGAAAAGCTATGGTTACTTTAGCAAACTAAGTCTAAGACTTTAATCAAGCACAAAAATATAACTCAAATTCAGCATCTCTTTCCTTTTCTCACCTCCAGACTTCAACATGATGATTTGGAGACTGAAGACTTATGACGGAGGGAAAAAAAAAAACTATTTTCACATGCCTGATTGTGCAAATTGTTACTTATGCCATTAATCCTACTGAGTCACAGGGACTACTTGCATGAGTAAGAAGTACTCCGTATAGGATTGGAGCACATGGGTAGTAGCTCACATAGGTAGTAAGGGCCCTGGATGTACTCAGCAAAGTTGCCAACACATTTTTTAAAGGGGCAGTGTCAAGAACAACAAACATGATATTGAACACTTCTAGAACATATTAGATGGTTAAAAATGAACATTTTTAAAATCTTTATTTGTCTTAATTTATTATAAATCTTTTCAATTTGGATATTGAAAATAAACCAGTCTGTTTCTAGTCAATTTCACTCATCCATTCTCATGCAGTAGCATAACATAGCATCATTAAACACTGCTCACACCATAAAGGCATGTTTAGGTTAAAAATAAAACCTGCTTGTAAAAACTGTTTCAACCTACAATTTGGGGTTGAAACAATATGACCCTGTTCCTTCAAATGTTATTAGCCATTACTACTCACCAGTCAAAAAAGACTGAGGGTTAAAGAATCCAGAAAACCACACCACTGCTGGAAGCACAAGATCTTGTGTCCAGATATCAAGTTCTCCACACCGCATGAGGAGGTCATTAATCCTGAAACAGAAGAAGCAGCAGCCACCTCAATGCTGGCATAGTCGTGGACAAAAGTGACAGTTTCATTAGGATGAAATTCAATCAAGTATAGAGATGCTGTGTACCAGCTGAGCTCTGCATTGTCTCTGTGGGAAGAAAGCATGGAGCTGAAGCAGTCAAAAGTGCAGATTAAGAGGCCAAGGTTAGGGTGGGATTAGCTCGTTTCCGAATCTAGACAAGCCCAAAGACAGTAGTGCAAGGAGCCGAGCATGAAAAGGGCTGGGGGAGTGAGGTTAGTGGATCTGCAATTAGGAACACAGTCCAATTACTCTGTCACGGGGCTGCAGAGACATTATTCCTTTTGAAAACGACAGGCCCTATTGGTTGCACTGTATAATTCCAACTTTGCAGAAAGCATAGAAGGAAACGTTTAGAAACACTTTAAAGATTAGTATTCCAGCAATATTTATTTGGTCTCTAGAGTGAAAATGAATCTAATTAAAATGACAGATTTTATATACATGGGAAAGAACCATGCTGCACTTTTACAGCAATGGAATAACCATATCCATGGTAATTAGACACCACAAGTTACAGTTCTTTGGTAAGGTGCTGAAGCAAATTTACCATTGTGCAAGGCCATAGGTGAATGGATAAGCCAGCTTGGTCCACACATCTGGCACAATATCATAAAGCAATGCTGACTGCTGTGCATCCATGTCAGGCGAAATGTCAGCTCCCCCTGTGAAGAATAAGTATACTTGGCATCAAAGAAGTCTGAATAGTTATTCTTTAGTAAACGAAATTCACTTCTCTTACCTTTAAACCAAGGTCCAGTTGTTTAAGTGATTTGCATATTGCCTGAATTAGGAGATTCATTCTCTCACACTCTTGGAAACAAACAAGGACACAGGGGTTCCGAACAGTGGCCCTCTGCATGATCTCTGTCGTGTTAAATTCTTCGGGAAGTTTCTCCAGAATATCATCCAGGACATTCTTAACCTTATCACATCAATACTGAGTGATCAGAAATTGCTGCATTAGGGATTCACACGTTTAAACATACAAGACCAAGATTATTTGTATTACAGTGGTGCCTGATGGCCCCAGACATTGTGCTAAACACTGTGCAAGACAAACACTCCCTGCGCCAAACAGCTGACAATCTAATACTGATTTTTCATTGCACAGCCCTGGAATCAGACAAGAGCACAGATCATTCCTTATCGACTAAATAAGGACTTGTAAACTAAAAGCACCTGACTCCAGTTCAACCTCCTGTATTTTGCAAGACTAGACCCTAAAGCCCGTATGATACTCCCATGCTGTGCGGTGAGATAGGAGCAAAATTGGAACAACCACAGAGGGTCCAACCCTCTGGGAAAAAGATGATGTAGGGAGCAGTCCCATCCCTCTATGCATAACCGTTGCATTTCTCTCTGCAAAATCTCCATGGCCTATTGCATGGGAAGTAAGGGACAGGACAGAAGGAATTACAGTGGACAGATGGTAATCAGTTGCTAAGACATATTCCCTAGTCCACAGGGAGGATGCACAGGAAGAGGATGGAAGACATGTAAAGGTGGCAGAGATCCACATGGCTTGAGAGGTATAGTCTCCTAGCACTCCAGCTTTAAGGGCCATGCCCCAGATCACTCCATAATTAGGGCCGGTTTAAGTCAGATTGGAATCCCAGGTTGGGCCTGTTGCTTGAGTCAACTACATTAGAACCTCGTTTCACCAAAATATATATGTATGTTTGTAGCCCTTAGAGTTGCAAAGACAAGCTTGAAAACATGACTCGAGTGTAACTAAACTTGCAGTATTTGCCTTTGGCTGTAGAGCCTGACACAATAGCCCCAAAAATGAGGGTTGCCTCAGGCATCTCAAAGGGTGTTAACTCACTCTGCCTGCCTGCCTGGCCTTGCCTTCTGCAAACATCACTATAGATGGGGATGTGTGGCTGGCCCAGGAGGAAAGAGTGCAGCAGATGCACCCATCCCCAGTAGATGCCCCACACAGCTAGGGTAAGTGCTGCCCATGCCTTAGAGAGGACACTTGCTCTTCCCAAGGAGGGGGAGCCCCTGCTGCCAATTCTGGGGGAAAAGATTGAGCCCCATATTGTATGCTCCTGCCTCTCTGGAATGGGAGGGATGCCCCCCACCACCGAGACTCCCAACATGGGGTGGGGCCCTAAGGAGCCGTGGAGGAGCCATGTTGTGGTGTGCCTATGGTACCAGATTGTCTTGATCCAGCTCTGGCCAAAGACTCATTAGTCCACTCTCAGAGGGGAACATGCAACAGACCTCTGGGGCAGCCCAGCGTACATCGATTTTTACCTATGTTTTCTCCTTCTGTAGCTTTTTATGTGGGAGCGAAACACAGGGAGGAATCGCATAGGAAAGTACAAATACAAGTTTAGGTAGTTCTCACAAAATGTCCCCTATAATTTGAATGCGACTAGGTAACGGTCATGACGTGAACAGACATGACACATGTTGCCTTCACAGGACAATCATATTTTAAGTTAATTATGAAAATGGTGTGCGGCAGACTCATTAAAACAATCATACTCAAGTTGCTTTAATTAACAGTAGTTTGCTAGTTGTCAGGAATTCAGGAAGCTAAATAGTAATGGGGAAAGGTGTTTTTTTTTTATTGCCAAATAAATCCCCACTCCATCATTCTACTGTATCTTTATAGGGATTAACAATGCCATCCAAATTTGGCTGAGTTAATCACCTGCTTTTTCCTTATGGAAATTAGATTTTGAGTATGGTAATAATATGAATGCAAACTGGATATCAAAGGAACATAAGTCCTCTATGGTCAAAATCAGGAAATGCCATTTCAAACTTTAACAACTTAGTCATTTCAAAAAGCATTGGGTTGAGCTTTCTTTAAGTACCAAGTTCCCCTCTGGGGAAGAAGATGGCAGATTTTCTTTTTTCTTGATGTAACTGGTACACTTATAAATGTGAGCACCCTACATCTATTAGCATGGGGAGAAGAGATAGAGTGTGCGCGCATGCGTGCACATTGGTATGCGTGTGTGTACACGTACACACATAGGTTACAATCTGATCAGACAGTTTGTCTTCTACATCTTAAACAAGCAAATGTAATACAAACCTGGTTTCACATTTTTCCCTCCCCAATTTCTGGACTAAATGCAATTTATAATAAAATGATGACATATTTGAAAGCTGGGTTTATGAGGGACCTTTTGAGATTTGAAATCGGGACTTCCCATGCCAGTTCAGTCCTTGGCTTCACTGCTGAGCTTTCCAACAACAGATCCAATTGTGAGGTGGCCTTGTGTGATATGGATAACAGTCCACAAGGATCTAGTGGCCAACAGTTCATTATGCATGCTCTAGGCCTCCAAACAGCCACTTGATGGTACTTTACCAGGAATGTCAGAACTCTGGGCATCTTGAAAAACTGCATAGGTGCTGCTCTGCTCTAAAGTGAAGCGAGAGGGGCCTCTTGAAACCAGCATGGCCAGTCTTCATCTTAGTCATATTGTGAAACCCTGATTCTTAATGCCAAGGAGTTAAGATACTGGAGTGCACCTTGTCATTACTTGTTTATGTGTCTTACCAATCTCACCCCTTTCTGCATGTACTCTGTTAATAGCCCATGCTGCTTTGCATCCATACCTAAAACTAGACATTTTATTTCTCGTGGGAACAATTTTGGCTGTATGAAAATATCTGGGTTATTCCTGACACTAAATGGAACTGCATAATGTATCAGCACATATAGCACCACCAAGAGCTTTCTCTGTCTAAGTGCTTATATGTCCCCCATTATTGCAGTATCTGATTGCTAGTTAAGGATTTATGGGTTTATCCCCTCAGCACGCCTATTCCATTAAAAATATATGTTGTACATATGGGGATCTGAGGCCCAGAAAGTTTGAGGGGCAGATTCCCTTCCCACATCTGCTCTATTTGCACCACTTAGGTGGCCCAAAGAGAGCAGAAGCTTCCTGCAAGTCCCCTGCTAGGGATACCCCTTATGAGGGAGAGTCGCCCGCAAGCTTAGACCTAGGTGTTCTGGCTCCTAGACATTTTGCTGCATTTCCACAGAGCTGTGGGCATGAGGGATTGGCTGAAGCATATTGTGCTCTTGCTATCCCCAGCTGATGTAGAGGCCCTAGGGGACTATTGCCATGGCAGAAAAATCAGGGGTCCATAAGTGGCTTCCTGACATTCCCCCATTTGACTGCACTCAATGGAAGCTGGACACAGCAGAAAATCTGCCCCTAAATGATTTGCTCAGAATCACATGGGAACTCTGATTCAGAGCTGGGAATTGAAGCCTGATCTTAACCACATCAGTACCAGGCACTTAAAGTAAAAATTGAAGTAGCTGTCAAGGTAAAAGGTTACCTGCTTCCTAACTGACAATTTATAGAAAATGGCAGGGAAGGGGAAGAAAAGGAAAATCAGACAAACCTTAACAATGTTTTTCTTATTCAGTGTTTCTTTGCTCTTTAAAAAAAACAGACAAAAAAAAACTAACAAAAAAACAAAGAGTTATTCACTGGCACCCCAGCTTTCAAAGTGAAAATGGCATCAGTGGTTTCCATTAAAAATTAAATATTGCTCTTATTTTATTTATGGGCCCAAATTCATCCCTGATGCAACCCTGAGTTACACCAAGTTTAAATTTGACCTGTTGTTGTTGTTTAGAATAGCTGAGCTTATCTTGGTAAACTGGGTAAATTTCCCATTATCAGAAGTTAACTATCTCAGTGAAATAATGTGATACGATAAATGCTCCCTTTTTAGCGGCATCCCCTGGCACTATGAGAAGCATTCCTATGGGAAACATGATCAAGAAAAACCACCACCTTACCTTTTCCTCTGCAGACTGTCCTGATTCCTCTCCCACAAGTAAATTCGTGGGCTGCATTTCCAAAAGAGTTTTGAAAAGATTCTCACTTTTGAAAAGATGTAACTGTCAAGAATTCTATTTCAGCATTGGGATGGAATCCATATAACACTCGGCTTTCAGCTGGAAGCATTTCATCTATGTACTTATGGTATCCAGCATAATCCAAATTTGGGGGTGCTAAGAACCCTGGTGCCAATGCCAGTTCTCCTTCAAGCTTCAAAAAGAGAATGAACAACCTTACTATCAGTTCTTTCCCCCCCCACCCCAAAAATTTCCATTGTGCCAGGAATTAAGTTCACTGGAAGCCTGTTAGAAGTGGCACAATGGAAGATGGTTATTAAGTATTCGTATTACAATTATTAACTACACACATTTCTAAAGTTCCCATCATCATAGTATTGAGGTGCTTGTACTATCCCTCACTTTCAAATGTGTGGTGTTAGGGCCATTTTAGATACCCATCTGCAGCCCCATTACTGTAATAGCAGAGCAAATATTAATGAATTTATCCCCTCAACACTGCCCTGAGTGGTAAGGAATTTATACTATCCAATTCTATAGGTGAGAAAACGGTGACATAATGAACTGCAGTGACTTGCTCAAAATCACTCAGGACATCTGTGGCAGAGGCAGGAATGGAACCGAGATCTCCTGAGTCCCAGTTAAGTGCCTTAACCACAAGACTGTATTGTTTATTATCATCATCATTATTAAACATTTATATTGTAATACCATCTACAGCCTAGCCAGGTCAGGGTGGAGTGCAGACTTATAGCAAACGTATGCCCTTGCCTGAAAGAGAAGACATTACAAGGTGCATGAGGAAAAAAAGCACACCAGAATGGGTGGTGGTGGAGACAGGGTAACACAATAATAGGATGTGAGCCATATTTAGCCAAACAGGAGCAGCAATCCCAATTCATCACCTGCTTAGTCACTATCAGGTAGCAGGTTTCTCTGTGCATTATAGCATCCGCCCTCTTCATTCCACCTAGCTCCTAACATCCAAGAGGTGAAATGCAGAGGAAGGCTATGTTTACTCTCCATTCCACCTCTCAGCTGGTAAGTGTCCTGCAAAGAGAGAGGAGTTTTGCATTGCATACTGAAGATGGCAAGGTTTGGCCTCAACTAGATATTCAGTGGTAATAAGTTTCACAGCTGAGAAAGCCTTGTTCCTTATTGCTGGATTGAACCTGGATTCCACCAGCTGCAGTGTCTCTATAGAACACAGTTGCCATGGAAAGCTGCAGAGAGAGAGAGAGAGAGAGAGAGAGAGAGAGAGTCTCTGAGGTAGGCAGGTCCTTACCCCTTTAGGACTTTAAAAATAAGAATCAGGGTCATAAAAAGATCTAGAATTGAATATGCAGTCAGTGTGCAGCTCACTGCACTGGTGTGATGTGCTATCCATGGTCTGGCCTACCTAGCAGCGATAACATAGGGAAAATAAAAGCAGTAATACACACATACAATTGCATTAGCTCTTTGCTTTCCTTCACTCTCACTTCTGAGCAGCAATGACTTGAATGGATTCAGAGAGTCCTTTGAATTCAGTGTCACAGGCCAGAATGGTCTCACTCCAGTCTGTTCATCTATTCCATATAGCCACTTCAAAGGCATTCTAGTATTTTGCAAAGTCAAGAAAAAGTCACAGAAGAAACTAACACAAACAGAAGTTATTCTGGCCTTACAACCAGCCATTTACTGTGGAACCTGCACTACAGATCTGGTTTTCGACCAGAATGCCCAGTCGAAAAGGGATCTTGGCGGCTCCGGTCAGCACAGCTGGCTGTTAAAAGTCTGGTCAGCGGCGCAGCGGGGCTAAGGTAGGCTCCCTGCCTGCCCTGGCCCCACACAGCTCCCAGAAGTGGCCAGAATTTCCCTCTGGCTCAAGGGGTGGCAGTTTGTATAATTTTTGGTGGTGCCAAGAATGGGTTCAAGTCCTGCCCACCCCCAAACACTTGCCTTAGGCTCTGGAAGGGAGTTTGGGTGCAGGAGGGGTGTGGGCTCTCGGAGGGAGTTTGGGTGCGGGCTCTGGGCTGGGGCACGGGGTTGGGGTGCAGGATCTGAGAGGGAGTTTAGGTGCAGGAAGGGGTTTGGACTCTGGGAGGGAGAGTTTAGGTGTAGGTGGATTGAGGGGTTGGGATCTGGGCTGGGGCAGAGGGTTGGGGTGCAGGAGAGGGTGAGGGGTGTGGCGCTTACCTTGGGTGGCTCCCGAAAGGGACTGGCACACCCATCTGGCAGCGGTTCCTAGGTGGGGAGGCAGGGCCGGGAAGTCTCAGCATGCTGCTGCCCACAGGCACTGCCCCCCAGTCGGTGCTTGGGGAGGGGGCAGTGCAAGGTAACACACACAGCCCCCTGGGGCCGCAAGGACATGGCACGACGATGGGCAGAAAGCTGCCTTAGCCCCTATGCACTGCTGGTAGTGGTGGCTGGGAGCCTTAAGGCCCTTTTAAATCACCCAGGGGAGGCAGGCAGGGTCAGGAGACGCTCCTGGGGAGGCATGTGGGGGCAGCAAACGAGGCCGGGAGAGAGACCCGGCCCCGAACATTGGTGGAGTCGGGCCCCCAGGACTTGAATATTCCTGGAGAATGGGCACCATGGGTCCATATAACTTGCCACCTCTGGCTCCCTTCCTAGGTGGAGACACAGCTGTGGGGGGCTCTACATGCTGCCCCCATACTGCATCCAGGAACTGCAACCAATGGGAGCTTCGGGGGCAGAGTCACCTGGCTGTGCCTCCACCTAGGAGCTGGAGAGAAATGCCGGCTGCTTCAGGGAGCCACCTGAGGTAAGCACCACCCAGAGCCCACACACCTCCCACACCCAAACTCCCTCCTACAACCCACACCCCCTCCCACACCTCAACCCAGCCATGAGCCTCCTCTTACACTCAAACTCCCTTCCATAGCCTGCACCCCCTCCCTCAGTCCAAACCCCCCAGCCCAGAGACTGTACTGCCTCCGACACCCTATCCCCCTGCCTCAGCCCAGAGCCTTCTCCCACACTCTGAACCCCTGATTTCTGGCCCCACCTGAGCCTGCACCCCCCGCCAGAGCCCTCACCACCTCCTGCACCCCAACCCCGTGCCCAGCCCGTGAAAATGAGCGAGTGGGGGGGAGAGTGAGTGATGGAGGGAGGAGGGGATGGAGAGTGCGGGGGTGGGGCCTCGGAGAAGGGTCTGGGCATGCGGTTTTCTGCACTGAGAAAGTTGGCAACCTTAACTACAGACCTCACCTACAATGGTCATCTCAAGGTACCACTTTAAAGTAGCCCTAAGGTTTCCAATAAAATTATATTCTACCTTCAATTAAAAGCCACTTCTGTTAGTTATTCTGTATTGTCTGGTCTCTTTGGTGGGCACTTAAAATAGGTCGAACTGTATTTTTTGCAGATTCATATGCACAACAGGACACTGCAAGTTTATAGTGGGAACCCATTGCTTCTTTCGCCACATGCCAAACACCACATATAACACAAGGGAAAATCTCAGTACAGCACTGTCCACATCCTGCCTTATTGATTAAATTTGCGGCTAAAGAATTCACCAGGAGTGCCAATAAGTAAAGACAAGTCACTTTTCCAGCTAAACATAAAAAGACAACCACACTGATTAAATGTATGTGTTACCATATCTGTTTGTGTTTACTTGGCTGCCAGTCAATAAAAGCGTTCTCGTTTCCTCTGGTAATTTAGGGGAGTAACATTATCCTATTACAGCAAAAGCTTGAAAATGTACCATCTCATTATTTAAAACATCAGTGGATCTTTACTCAGGGTTGGGTACCTAAACTTTCCAAAGGGCATACCAACACCAGTGATTCTCCTCAGGTTTCACCACCTATATTTATTTTACAATTAATTGAATGAAAGTTCAGGCTTGTGAAGGTTAATGGACTGCCTAGGCTGGAAACAGTAATTCTTTACTTATCCATAGGCTAGACACAGAGCAGGAACATGGAATGAGCTTCCCACACTAACCCCATGACCTCAGCTGTCATTTGGAGAAATCAGCCTCTGTAGAGGTCAGAAGTACAGTAGTGTTTATCCTTCCATCTCCATGGTAACTAACTCCAGCATCGTCTTCTGAACAGTGACTTCCAATTGTATTAAACTGAATGTGGCTTTTTGACATATGAAAACCTGTTCATTAGGGATTGAGGAGACACAAGCGCACTCATTTCACTTAGAACCTTCAAGACAGACTTCAACTGCAATGGCAAGGCTGAAAAGTCCATTTCCCCTAAGTTATCCAAGCTCCAGAAATGATCTGCTCAAGGCTTACATGTTAATTCTCCCCTGCCCCCACCTATAAGGTGTTTGGACAAAGCAAAATAATAAAATTGTAAAAAAAGTTAAAAATCTGTTTTCAGTAGTCATTTCTCCACTCTTTGACTAGTTAATAAATTTAAGAGAAGCAGCCAGAGAAATTTAGAGTAAAGTAATGCCAGCACAGTCACTGGGATTTCTAGAAAGAAAATTAAGTAAATCCAGGATTTTTCATGCTGTATGTTCTGACACAACACTGAAACAACTAACTCTGCTTATAATGCAGAAGCTGTGGATTTAGAAACATTTTTGGAAATTTTGCCCTTTGGACGGATGGACAATGCTGTCCAACTCCAGATTTCTAAGATTAATATACATTGTGCTACATATATCTGGTGGTGGTGGTCGGGGGCGGGGGATGTTTGCTATAGCTGCAGCTAAGAGTCAGAAATTCAGTAGGAGTGGCAGAAAGGGAGAAGTGGTCTATTATTGCTTCTCATATTCCGAAAACATCAGGAAAGGAGGGAAAGCCATTCTGCTCTGATGCTTTTCATGAACAAGAAAAGAAAATATAAGACAAGTGTAGGTTCTTGGGTGTCTGGTACGTGTGTCACTCTGTGGTGCTATAACTGAAGTATCTTTCAATTGTACAGCTTTTCTACCCCATCAAGAGTTTTCAAAACATGAGTGCATCAAAGAGGGGTTAATTTTAATAGGAAAACCTGTTACCTAAATACACTGTTCAGAATGCAGTTCAGTTAGTCTATACACTATATAGTATTGTTCCAAAACACTTAATACATGTTGCTAAACTACGGGTATTTGCAGAAGCACTTAAGTAAGGAATATACCAAGTTACAAAAGCCTTGCAGACAAGATTTTTTTGTGATGAAGTACCGCACTCATTACAAATCAGATCATTTATTCCAAGACAGATATACAAGATTTTTGTATGGATGGGGTGGGGCTGAGTGTCACCTCAAAATGCTTCAGCTCTTAGCAAATCAGATCATTGAAGAAATATTCATCATGGCGTTTAATGTATTAAAATTAAAGAGAAAATATTTTATTTCTTGTAATATTGACAAATTAGGAGTATTTCGGTATATATAAAATTACCATAGCTGGGCTCATGAATTCCTCTAAATACATATGACACAGCTTGCAGCCCCAGTCATCAGTGATGTGTCCACCATACATAATCTCACCAAAGAGATGACGAAAATCTTCCCATGGAACCTACAGAAGATAATGGAATGCATAATTAAACAAACAAACAAGTCAGCTTTCCAAAGGACAAACCAAAGTCACACAGAATAATAATGCATGAAAAATCCTTATTCAGAACAAAAGAAAATCAAAACACTTGCCTGAGAAGTTGCAAACATTGGATATTCTTATTATTTTCTATTTAGAAAATAATCATACTGCAATGTGGGTTTTTTTTAAATTCCAGTTATAGGTGTATATGTAGATATCTGATTAAAAAATATCATGGTTACAGTTAAAATCACTATTGTGCAAACCAATATCAGTTGAGCCATAAGTCATGATTTTTAGTCTAGCCCTTGTGAAAAATCTTTTAAGGAGCAAAGTACATTTTCAAAACATTCCATGAGGTAAGAGAACATAACTCATTGAGGGACATATGTATTTCCCTATCCAGACCTTTGAAAACAGAGTCTTTATGAGTAACTGGAAGGAAACCTACTAACTACCAGGTCTGTTTTAAGGGGGAAAACAAAAACTTATCTGATTGCAGTTTTTTATATCTCCTGTCTAGGAAATACTGAGTAAGTGAAAGTCTATATTATTTGAATTTGGGATGCATTCAAGAATTTCAGTAAAAATGGAATTAATATTTTTGCTATCTCTACCAAATCGCTTGAGGGTTATGTTCATTGTGGTTATGGTCATAGTGCCATACCTCCAGTTTCTGATTAATGATAGCATATTTTACTCAAGAAACCACTATCTCTTTTTTTTATTTGGCTTAGCAAGATTCAAAGCCTCTCTTTGCTATCCTTGGTTTGCAAAATTTGCCAGTTTGTGATGAAGCCTTTCCAGACAAAAACCTTTACACCCTCAGGGGCAGTATTTGCCTCCTAACAGTTCAAGTAAAAACCTTAATTATAGGCTTTGTATGTTGCATGATGTGACAGAACAGAACAAGTAAAATAGCTGCACCTACTCCAGTGCGCTTGCTACAAGTTTATTTGAATTTGAATAAGTGAAAGTCTTATTGCATCTTCCTTTTAAACTGGTTTGAACTGAATGAAAAAGAATGAAAAAGAGAAAGAAGTTACCAGAATGCAATAAACTATGCTACATACTGCCTTAGGAAAGAACATCTCTAAGAAGAATATTAACTTTTGGTTCAGAATAAAAAAAGAATAAACTTACAATTAAACAAGTTTTTCTCCTTATTGGCTATAAAAATGCTACTAATACATTTCTCAATCTACTATATATTTATTTCAATACACTGGTATTTGTTGGTCAGGAAATTGCTTTTTCTCTTTGTGCCACATAACCTTGTTCAAAGTGAGTGTGTCTTACAAGAGTATAGCAATATTCTAATTCAGTATAACCTCAATTAGCCACATGTCATGGGGAACATTGACAATGTTTAGATAATCAAGGCTTCTGATTTAAGAGAGAAATTTCAGTGTAATCACAAGAGATCAGGGACATGTTCTCTGTTTTGGATAAAAGGTATTTTTGGATAACAGGTTTGCATAATTAATATTGTATTGTGTAGGAAATTAGCCTGATGTGTTCATGGAGAGAGAAATTCAACCTCCACACTACTCAAGTCCAGCACAGGGGCTATGCTGTAGGAGGAGTTTACCTACTCAGCAGCTGCATAGGGGCACCTACACAATTGCATGCCACAGGAAAGATCTCATACATTCTGGTACAGAATGCCACATAGTGGAAGGATCAAATAGCCTCAATACCCTACACAGCTGGTCGCTGTTCCATCCCATATACTTGAAAAACAAGTGTGATAGGTGAAGGAGTGGGTTGAACAGAAGCCCTGAACCTGGGCCCTGGGTTGATTTTGTCTCCACAAGCACTCTGAATTCCACTTGCAGAGAGCTTATATAATACTTGGGCTTTGTGTGGGTGAAGGGAATTTCACTCATGGGGAAGTGGATTGGGTCGTGTCAGTTCAGAGCCACAAGAGGATTAACTGTCCAAAGATAAGGTCCTAAGCTGGTGTAAACTGTCATAGCACTATTGACTTCAATGAAGCTGTGACAATTTACCCCAGCTGAGAATCTGCCCCCCAGTCTTCAACATAGGCTTTGTGCTCCATGGGTCAATTCTTGCTCATCTTACTAAGGCAAGAAGTCCCAAATGAGCAAGATGAGCAGGATTTGGCTCTGTCTTCACGCCACATTTTGATGCTTTTAAGATTCCTTTTTTCCTCTTGTACCTACATTTTTAAATGACCATAAAGCTACAATGCAATGTGATGCAACCTGCTCACCCACAAAATATTATTAATATGAAAAATATGCAATACTACCAAAAGGCAAGGTTAAGTAATTCTCTCTCCTACTTCCCACCCAAACTTGTATTTATATAATAAGAGTCCAGGAATGTCACACTCTGTGTCCCTCTGAAGCCTAAAATGTGTGTTGAGTCCATGCGAAGCAATGGAAGCAGCTACAAGTATGGCCAAGAACTCTTATTATTCAGAATATCACCAGATTGAATCATCTCTGGTTGTTGTGGTCTGTTACCATATAGTTTTTTAAATTCTCAACCATTTTGACTTTACAGATTATACCCAGGCAGTGTACAGCTACAGTAAGGCATGTGTCTATGCCACACCAAGAGTCATAGGCGATGTGGACAGCACTACATCAGCAGGAGAGTTTATCCCGCCAATGTAGCTACTGCCTCACATAGAGGTGGATTTATTACAACAACAGGAGTTGTTCTCTCCCTTCAGCATAGAGTGTTTTCACCAGATGTAGTGATATAGTACTTCTATTGTAGACTAGCCCATTGATAACTATGATATCAGCAGTAACTCAACAAATTACCATCCTTACTTTACAGCTAATTTGCATGTAACAGTTTAATTGGTTATATATGGGAGACTGCACAAATGGTGGATTACTTGGCCAAACAGCCATACCTGTGCACCAACTGCCACCCACACAAATCAACAGAACCACCCACACAACTAGCAACGTCTGTCGAGTCAGCGTGAAGTGATGGAAACAACAAGTAGTATGATTGAGAGCTCTTTTTGTTTAGAATATCATTAGGTTCAATCATTGCTGAGATTCGTGGTCTGCTACCAACCAATTTTTAAATTCTCAGCCATTTTTGGCCTGTCTTTAGTTTTTTTTTTAAACAAACACTTGACTTTATATATTATACCCATATGACAGCATGGCTTTCAGCTACTAGTAGCTACTTATTAAGCTTATGAATAGTTATTTTGAGAACAGAGCCTAAAGAGAGAAGGAGATTTATTAGTAAAGAAAAATAAGGGTCGGAATAAGCTGATTTTACAGAGTCATTTTCTAAAGAAGAACCATAAATCATCACTATAAAATTAAACAATTATTTCAAATGTGACACTAAATACCAAATGAAGGAAATTCAATTTCATGTCCTATTAGCAAAAAGCACCAATGAAAAGAATAAAAGGAAAACAAGAACAAATACATGTAATGACTACAAACCAGGACACACAAGTAAATGTACGTCATTGAAGGTAACATTTCACATATTTTTTTTAAAAACCCTCTGCTGATCTCTGAAATGTCTAAGTTATTGAAAACGGTGGTATCAGAGAGCCTACTTACTATCTACCCCATTAAATGCTGAATAATCATTCTATTATTCAGGCTTTGGATTTACAGAACTTAAAAAATGACATTAACTGAGTATTTAAACCACGCAACTGTAAAATATGCTGTAGCTTAGAAATAAAATCACTCATCTACTCTTAACTTCCACTCGGGGGAACATTACAGAGAAAGTCACAACAAGGTGGTATCCTTAATACATAATAATGACACATGCAGGAAATGCACCATTATTTATACATGTGACGTGTTGTAAATTGCTTCCATCATCAGAACTAATTGTAGTGATTATTAATGCAGTGTTATGAACTGTCAGAATTGCTGTATGTAATTACATTTGTGCAAATGCTTCATTACCTGCCTAATGAATTTGGCATATATGCACATGTAAACCACTGTTTTTGTTAACATAATGAAGGACATTTTTTTTTTGCGCTAAGCTGCTGATGCAAAACTGGTTTGACCTATATTATCAAGTTCAAGCATCCACTGCTGAAAAACCTTTGCTCTGGTATATTCATCATACTCAGCAATACATGCATATAATGTAAGCTATTTTAATAACAGCTGCAGAGAGAAATTATGTCCCACTCCTGTATCCAAGACTGACAGATTCAGAACAATCTTGGTAAAAGGTTACTTGACTACTAATTCTTACTTTAGTGTGTGCCTCTAAATAGTTGTAGAGGACATTGACACAAATGGTGAGATCTCCAGTATTGAAAGGATATCTTCGATTCCAGCCTTGTGGTCCAAACTTGAGCCTCCCAGCCACACAAGTATGAAAGTAGCACAGAGAAAAGAGTATGCTTTTAAACTCCGTTTCCCTTTTCACAATTCAAGTGTGTCCTGCCAAAGAAGAAAAGCAATGTTTTTACCAAATGACCATTACATTACTGTATAGGCATAGTTGCCTTACTTGGGCCAATGGGACTACTCACACATTTGAAGTTAAGCAAATGGAGCGTTGTTAGCAAAATTGGAGCCTAAGTATTTCATATACTTTATATACTTTTTATTATAGTTAAACAGAATTGCTGACCAGATAAATTATCTAAGAAGGAGCACTGTATTGCCCTTATTTAACCCAATATGACTATAGAAATTAAATAAGTTTCTAATATTAATCAACAGTCATATAATTTAATAGAGGACATTTTTATAAAATACACCACCTTAAAGACAATCTCACAGAGAATGGTATTCTCACTATAGAATTCTATAGGGTAGTTTAAAATTCCATAGAGAAGTTACCAGTCTCGCTCAGATTTTATGTGCTTTTTCCAAAAAAGGTATGTTTGGTAATTGTAATTTAACTGTTTTCTTTAGTCTTCATTGACAGATGCTTGGAAATAGGAGTTTCTGTACAGCTTTTTTTTTTCCCCTCCAAGTTCCCAAGTCAAACTTTAAAATGTTTTTTCTAAAGTTTGATCCTGAATCTACATTCCTTGCACCCCCAAGCTCTTTTGAATTGCCATAATTGTGTGTAAGAAGTAATTAATATTACAATTGATTGTAAAGGAAGGCCCTGAGGCAGTTGGCCATTGCTTCCTCTTCCTATTCTTTCCTTCCCAGCATTTTTAAAACATTTTTTTATACAGGTGAATAATGAAAGACCAACATCAATCAGCAAATACCCTTGTGTACAAGAACAGGAATTCATAAAAAGGGTATGCAGCCAGTCCCTAAACATTTGTGCAAAAAAAAACCCCACATTGTGTCCAGCAAATTAAAAGAGTCATTTTGATATCCATAGGTTTCAGAATAGCAGCTGTGTTAGTTTGTATTCGCAAAAAGAAAAGGAGTACTTGTGGCACCTTAGAGACTAACAAATTTATTTGAGCATAAGCTTTCGTGAGCTACAGCTCACGAAATGCATCCGATGAAGTGAGCTGTAGCTCACGAAAGCTTATGCTCAAATAAATTTGTTAGTCTCTAAGGTGCCACAAGTACTCCTTTTCTTTTTGATATCCATGTACATCTTAAGTATAAAAATTTCTGGGGGCTAAATCTCTGGCTGTCAAGGCAAATCACCTTCCCCAGTGGAAGAATGAGTAGGAAATTGTGAGCAGGAGAACATGTTTCCCCCACACAAAGACTGGGAAACATCTCATAATGGGGAGCATCAAGTCCTATAACAAAATTTCTTCTGGTCAAATTAGTGAATTAAATAATCAGAAATATAGTATTGGTGTAAGATTTATGAATCTGACTCAATCTTCCTGACCCACATATAGAAATCCATACAACACAAAATATGCCCTACCTGGGGCTGGCTATATAGTGTAATGAATGTTTTTTAAAAGTGCAGTTGCTCCTATTGAAATGTCAAATAACTTTACAAGAAACATAATAAAGACAGTAAGTACTTAACTTAGTCTTGATATATCTGCCAAAAAGAGTCCGTAGCACAAAAGTTTGCCAAAACCACCACTGACTGACAACCATAAGAAAATACAACTAGAGTTTCCTGTTGAAAATCTCACCTTTTTAAAGATTTGAACAGGATTATCAATTTCTAAACAAGTGATCCATATCTTAATTTAGAGCAGAATTAAATTAAAGTATCTCTTCAAATTTCAGGATGTCCTGTCTGTATGAGAACTATTTCTTACTAGATGCCTTTTCAACATCCCAGGATGAATTAAGGTGTCAGAAAATCAAAGTTGCAATAATTTTTCCTTTGTGCCAGCTTTAAGATTCATGTTTCAGATAAACAACCCTCCTAGGCATAACGGCATTTCCCATTTTTGAAGACCTCGCCATAGATCAGTAATATTTTAGCTAAACAATTCCGTGAAACATGCTTTTGCTAAAAACAGTCTTTGCCAATATATTTCAGCTTTCTATTAAAAAAAATGTTGTGACGATGTATTATAAACAACTATATCATTGTAAAACAAACATTGCCACTATAAAAACTGTCTGCTTAACCAAGAGTACACACAATTATTTCCCCTAGGAACCTTTCAGGATCTCCTCCTTCAATTCCTCTACCACCCTTACATCACAACTGCCATTTTTTTGGCCCAGAAAACCTGATGTGGAGTTCTCTGTATTCTGTGTTACCCAAAGGGGTTCCTTAGAACAGTGGTACTTAAAATTTTCACAATCATGCCTCATTTTTATTAAGGCAAATAACTTCAGGCCCTGCCTTCATGTGTGCTAGAGACAAAATTCCTGTATATCAAATATTTGAATCACTAGAATACTAAAGTACATACAGTTATAATAGTCTTTACCTTGGCACATTTCAATGAGATGGATGAGCTTGATTCTGTAAGCACAGCTTACCCTGTTATAGAAGGGCTGACCTGAACTGAAACTGGAAAGTGATCTACAAGTCCTCCCAGAGGAACAGACTCCAAGAGGAACAGGATGTCAAGGGAGAAATAGGTGTCAAGGAACTCTATTCTCCCATTTTTAAGCCCCCTTTCTCCATACACCTCCTTTCTGAAAGGCCCTAAGGCAGTTGGCCATTGCTTCCTCTTCCTATTCTTTCCTTCCCAGCAGTTTTAAAACATTTTTTTATACAGGTGAATAATGAAAGACCAACATCAATCAGCAAATACCCTTACTTGTATACAAGAACAAGAATTCATAAAAAGGGTATGCAGCCAGTCCCTAAACATTTGTGCACAAAAAAACCACATTGTGCCCAGCAAATTAAGAGAGTTATTTGGAATGGAGCAAATGTTCATAAATATTGTGTACTCAACCAATTCTACTTTTAGAGTAAGGTCAAATTCTTCACTAAGGCTTTTCTTTGGGGAAGAACTGGGACTACTAATGAACTCGTTATATACATTTTGTTGGGGTTTTTTTTTTATAGTTTCAAAATAGAGTCAAAACAGTTGGTTTGCAAAAAAAGGCTGTGATATTACAATCAGACTCAAAACTAAAGAAAAAGGCCACTAAATAATCTTGAAGTTACAATAAATAATAAAAATTAATTGTAGAGGCTATCAATAAAAGAGTCAAGATATTGCATACAACAATCACTGTTTTCTGACAATTTACAGTCATATTGCTGGCTTATGGCATATACATTAACATGGATGATCAAGAATCTTACAAATATTAACATTAAAGGCAAGTGAAAGAGATGATTCATCTTAAGTACCTAATTCATCAACCTTAGAATTAATCTGTAAGGAAATAAGGGTTTTTTGCTTCGTCATCATAAAAGAAAATAATATTAACCATATTTAAAAAGGAACAAGACTGAGATTTAAAAAATTACCTCAAGGTCTCATTGTAGAGATGATCAATAGGTCTTATTGAAATTTAGTTTATGTAGTTTGAGTTTCTATAATTTACATAACTTCACCTAAATTAAGAAATATACAAACTTTTCAAGACCCAGAATTGCTATTGCATTGAAATAGATCGCCATTCACATGCCTTGCAGTTAAACAATCTACAGTAATACCAATTTACTATCACAGCAGCTAATGGTTTCCCCCATTCCTGAGGAAGTGGTGGAGTGGCTGGCACAGGAGCCAGTCCCACTGTATAAGCTAGATTTTTGTCTGTGGACTTTTCCCTGTACAATTTGACCAACTATGGCCAGAATACCTCTACTTTGTGCTACCTGAATTGTGCAAAGTCCCACTTACATACATGCCTGATGCTCAGCCTGGCCTTTGTCTGCTCAGCATATGCATGGTACATTTCAGTCACAAGGCTTACATTATGCTGGCCTCCCATTGCCCCAGGGCTGTTTGACACACTAGGCAGCCATGCCTATTTTGCTGAAGTATTGTAGCAATCACTGTGGAGACTCTTCAAAATCTGGGGAATCCCAGACACTGAGGGACTCTTCAAGTGACTCTTTAAGCCAGCCCTTTCTGTAATGTGTTGCTGGAATGAACAAGCATTACATAATATCCACTTTAAAAAAAACAAAGTAGGGTGTCCAGACACAGTGACGCTTATAGATCTAACCAAAGAAAAGTCCTTCCTGCCTCTTTCCAACATTGTACGACCCACACCAGCCTCCCTGCTCCCTCAAATCACCCTCAATCAACTCATCCATCCACCTCCAGAAAAGCTAGGGCTACCAAGGAAAAGAGATGGATGGACACATGCCACCTACTGATAATGGAGAAGGATACACCACCATGATTTGGGCTATAAAATCTCTTTCTGAGAATTGAAAATACTACTCCTACTAAGATTATATGTAAGAATAATACAAAGATTATATGTAACAGGCACTGGCAGGAATTTGCAGCCGTGGGGGAGCTGTCAGCAGTTGGAAGACATCAGGGTAGGAAAGCGGGAGCTGACATGGCACTCTTAGATCGCTAGTTGGGAGGCAGAGTATCAAATGCTGGGCCACAGCAACATTTCTCTGATGTCGAGATGGCCAGTACAGCTACATGTCTGATGTGCTGCTTCCTGACTGACAAAAGGAAAGCATTGTGTTGGTTAACCCTACACTGCTCCACTACCTAATACTGCGAAATACAATCAGGGATAGTATCTGAAGCATTTTGCCCCATGATGATGGGAAACTGATGACAAGGAGGCAGGATAGGCAGAGCTGGTTAGCCTTCCGTGACCTTTGATTTCATATGGAATGGATACGGTGACCCCAACAACAAGCTCCCAGCCCTGGTAGACCAGTTATTTACAAAAGTTTGTAGTAATTAAAAAAACCCAAACCCATAGATTATGTAAATGTTGTTCTTACCTGGTCAGAGTTGTAGAGGGCAGCATGCAAATTAGCCAGCACCCCAGTAGGGGGTTCACTGGTAATTTTAATTGAGTTTTCTAGAATTCCTTGAGGGATGATGTATTCTTCTGGGGTTGGAGCTGGTTCAGCACTCATAAAGACTCAGAAATCCGAGTGGCTTCCTTTGCTGTATTGTTCAAGGAGTTTGTCCAAGGTCCCCAACCATTTGGCTACTAGATGAACATTCTGTTGGAAAACATGCAACATATTCATTGTGAGATGAGAATAGGTTTATTATTTCAGATGTGAAGTATACACACATGGTAAAAATACCTTTAAAAACACTGTTAAGGCAGTTTCATGAAAAGGAACAGGCACTCAACTCCAAATGACATTTCACTATTAAATGAGTTGGTGGTGCAGAAGCAGAAAAATTAAGGATTCTAAGAAGGACATCGGTTACATTAGCAGATACTTCACTAGCCTCTGAAGGTTTCAAGCCTTGATTTAGCAAGGCACTAAAACACGTGGTTAACTTTAAGCATATGAGTAATTTCACCTCTCTTCAGCAAAGCTCTTAAGCACATACTAAAGTATTTTGTGGAACTGGGCCCTATCATGGGACAGCTAGTCCCTATGAATAGACTGGGCTCACCTCCCCTGTGTCAGAGCAGGTGAGCCCAGGTGATCCTGTTGAAGGGGGACGTGCTACTCCTGGGCTATAAAGGCCTGTCACAGGGCAGGAAGAGGAGGAGTGATTAGAACACATTGTACCTGGGAAGAGGAACCCCAGAGGAGTGGCACTAACTCCAGTGGTGGCCTCTGGAGTAAGGGGCCAGGTGCCTAGGAAGGTTGCCCTAGAGCTGCTATTCCAGAAGAGCAGCAGAGCTGAAGGAGGGCTGGCTGAGAAGGGAGTTGGCTGGGACTACAAAGCTGCCAGAAGCAGGATTACCAGAGATCCTAGGGAAGAGAGTCCACAAAACCCTAGGACAAAAGGTGAGCTAAGGGACTGGTGTCTTGTTTGTTTATTGGCTTATGTTTGGACAATATACCTAAAGGAAAGGAGACTGGGTGTGGCAGCGTATGCCTCTCAGATATGGGAGAAGCCTTGTCATGTCACAGATGTGGAGAATGTGGGCATCTCAAATCAGGTACTAGGGAGGTGGGAGTAAGGTGGATCTTTTGTGCCCAGTGAAGAGAAAGCTGAGCCCATGACATTGACTGTCCCATATCACATTTGGGTGGGTCAGAGGAAAAATGGAGGCTGCAATCTGCCTATTCACAGGACAGCAGCAGCAGATGGCCATGCTACAGCGGCAACAGCAGCAGCAGCAGCAGCCGCCGCCCCAGGTTCTGCTTATGTAATTGATGAAGAACCTGAAGAAACAGCAGGAGGCACAGTTCGCCATTAAACAGAGGTAACAAGAGGTAACAAGGCCCCCTTTCAACAAGTGTGGTTACAGAACAGTTGGGCTAAGGAATGCCAGGCAACACGGTTGGTGATGGACCCATGAACTGGCTAGCCCCAGTCCTGCCAAAGCAGGGACCAAAACACAATCCCAAAGGCTTCCTCTGAATGTTTGAGAGAGTGGCAAGCAATGCAGGATGAGAAGGAGCAACCTGTAGCACCATTCCTAATGGGCAAAGCTCAGGCTATTTACCCCGAGCAATAAGCAAAGAGCAGGTGATCTATCTGGCAGTGAAGGCAGCCATTCTTGATTGAGAGGGACTGACTCCAGAGGCCTAGAAACACTGGTTTCAGGTAGAACCATTTTCGTGAGTGGCACGAAAATGCCACAAGTGGTGGCTCAGAA
Organism: Dermochelys coriacea; assembly: GCF_009764565.3. Lineage (NCBI taxonomy): Eukaryota > Metazoa > Chordata > Testudines > Dermochelyidae > Dermochelys > Dermochelys coriacea. The sequence continues at coordinate 211,407,264 of NC_050069.1, forward strand.
ATTACATGATCTCATGCCTCCATGGCTCTGTCAGCTGGAGAGAGAGATTCATGGACCAAATTGTCCTGGATCAATTCCTAAGGACTGTCCCCTTGGAAGCCAACAGCTGGGTGAGACACTTTCAGCTGGCTGGGGAGGGAGAAGCTGTTGAAGGGGCAGAGGCCTTCTTTGAGGCCAAGAGAGACAAGCAGCCAGGGCAGGATGGTAAACCGAGGGGAAGCCAAAGGTGGTGGCCCAGGGAAGCTCTCGAAGGGAAAATTCTCAAATGGCCAAAACAGGGTAATGTACAAGAGCTACGGGGGGGGGGGGGGGAGATAGTCCCACAGTCTAGTAGAAGCCCTCAAGGTGCTGGCTGAGGGGGACCCTTTGTATGCTTCAAGTGTGAGCAGCCTGGGCATATTAGACAAGAATGGTGTGCAATTTTCTAGGTTGTTAGACTACAAAAGCACCAAGAGCAGAAGAGCTGAAAAGCACTATATCACCAAAAAGCTGTCTGAGCCTTGACTTTTGATACCCAAGGCTTCAGAGGTGTGCCATGGCTGAAACTGGGCGGCCTTCATTACCCCTGCTTCTAGGCCTGAGCCTGTGAGGTGCTGAGCACTCTCGAATTCCATTGAAATACACCACTTTTCAGCTCCTTCTCTCTCTGTTTTCTCAGATAATACCATTGTTTACTTAGTAAGAACTGTATCAATATTAGCTGAAAGGTACAACTCCTGGTAGATAAGCTTGAATAGCTTACTGGTAAGGCGGGTTGAAAAAGTGGTGACAATGTTAATGTTATAATTAAAATCTCAATTTTAAAAAAAAATTGTCTGTTTCAGTACAGTGCCTAGCACAATGTGGCCCTGACCTCAGTTGGGGCCTTTAGTCAGTACTATTTATTTTATTACAAGAACAGCTAAACAGCAGCTAACATTTGCAGCAGATAATTAGGTTGACAAGGTGATGCAGTGCTGATGGTGTAAAAATAGAATTGGAAGGAATAATATGGCTCCCCTAATATCTTTTATTGGCAAGGCCTGGAACCTACACTTCCAGTAGTGTTTCAGGACACTGAAGCGATGTGAAGCGATGTGATGTGAAGCGATGGTCACATAACCACCACCCTATATCGGAAACCTACTGACCGCTATTCCTACCTACATGCCTCTAGCTTTCATCCAGATCATACCACTCGATCCATTGTCTACAGCCAAGCGCTACGATATAACCGCATTTGCTCCAACCCCTCAGACAGAGACAAACACCTACAAGATCTCTATCATGCATTCCTACAACTACAATACCCACCTGCTGAAGTGAAGAAACAGATTGACAGAGCCAGAAGAGTACCCAGAAGTCACCTACTACAGGACAGGCCCAACAAAGAAAACAACAGAACGCCACTAGCCATCACCTTCAGCCCCCAACTAAAACCTCTCCAACGCATCATCAAGGATCTACAACCTATCCTGAAGGACGAGCCATCACTCTCACAGATCTTGGGAGACAGGCCAGTCGTTGCTTACAGACAGCCCCCCAACCTGAAGCAAATACTCACCAGCAACCACACACCACACAACCCAGGAACCTATCCTTGCAACAAAGCCCGTTGCCAACTCTGTCCACATATCTATTCAGGGGATACCATCATAGGGCCTAATCACATCAGCCACACTATCAGAGGCTCGTTCACCTGCGCATCTACCAATGTGATATATGCCATCATGTGCCAGCAATGCCCCTCTGCCATGTACATTGGCCAAACTGGACAGTCTCTACGTAAAAGAATGAATGGACACAAATCAGACGTCAAGAATTATAACATTCAAAAACCAGTTGGAGAACACTTCAATCTCTCTGGTCACTCGATCACAGACCTAAGAGTGGCTATCCTTCAACAAAAAAGCTTCAAAAACAGACTCCAACGAGAGACTGCTGAATTGGAATTAATTTGCAAACTGGACACAATTAACTTAGGCTTGAATAGAGACTGGGAATGGATGAGTCATTACACAAAGTAAAACTATTTCCCCATGGTATTTCTCCCCCCCACCCTACCCCCCACTGTTCCTCTGATATTCTTGTTAACTGCTGGAATTAGCCTACCTTGCTTGTCACCATGAAAGGTTTTCCTCCTTCCCCCCCTCTGCTGCTGGTGATGGCTTATCTTAAGTGATCACTCTCCTTACAGTGTGTATGATAAACCCATTGTTTCATGTTCTGTGTGTGTGTGTATATATATAAATCTCTCCTCTGTTTTTTCCACCAAATGCATCCGATGAAGTGAGCTGTAGCTCACGAAAGCTTATGCTCTAATAAATTTGTTAGTCTCTAAGGTGCCACCGGTACTCCTTTTCTTTTTGCGAATACAGACTAACCCGGCTGCTACTCTGAAATTTCAGGACAATGTCATTTTATATATTAGCACACTATACAATATAATGTAAAACTGCTGGTCACAGCACCTTGTGTTAGTGATACTAACAATCCCATTGCTCCTGTCAACTTCTGTGGCTGCACCAAGAATGATAGTTCACCAGGGTATTGTAAAGAGGCTTTTGTTTGTTGCAGAGAGTAGATTCTCCATTCACACAATGCTAGCCAAAGCTGCTACTGCTATCTCTGAAGAGCAGCACTCCAGTGCTGATTAGACAGCTTCCCAAAGGCTAGCTATTCTAATTTTATTAGAAGACTCCATTATGGCGTACTCAATGGAACAAGAGTTCTTAATTATGTAAGAGAAGAGTGTTCCTGAGGACATAATCATGCCTAGCCATAGGGAGCCTTCTTGTATTATCTTTCCTGGCCTCACTGGGAATACAAAGGTAGTGCTTGTAAATGTGAGGGTAAAGGTAAAATGCCATATACACACAATACATGTGAACATTTATCTTGCCTTTTGCAAAGGCAAAAGAAAAACAAAACAAAACATGAACAAAACAGAACAAAACATGTTCTGTTTGTGGCCTTTTTGAATTCCACAGAAAGTTGTTCCTTGTTGGACAATCCTTACCTTGCAGTCACTTCACTAGCAAACACAGCCATTCACCTAACTGAGTGCACCAATATCATCTATTGTGACGTTTAACACTTACTTGGAGAATGACCCAATGCCCATGTGTAGCAGCCTCCTCTAGTGCCTCTTCTGCCACCATCTCTTGACCTTGTCCTAAAGAGATATTATGGAATTTTCCAGAGTCGATAGTAAACCCAAGTTTTTTTTTTCCTATAAGGGAAGTGGCGGGGGTAGGAAACGAACAGACCAGAAAGGGGAAAAAATGATAACATCTCATCAATTCCACTATCACTGGGGCAATATTCATTAGTTCTTCTGAAGCACTTCACTAAACCCTTACAATTTCAACAAGCAAAATTGCGAGCTCTCAACAGCAGCCTTATTGCTGGTATTAGAAAAAGCCTGAAGAAATCTGTTCCCTTGGTTTTAAGATAATGAACCTTTTGACATTTTGACAGATGTTAGGCATTGTGAGCTTTAGAAACTCTTACAGGGGGTACAAAGCAATTCCCTTATAAAAAAGGAGCAACATGTGGTAGATATCACATCAGTTTTTTAACTGATTGGTTCAGTGGGTAAATGCACAAGCCTCTCACCTTGTGGGGCCCGAGTTTAAATTGAGCACAGTCAGGTCACAGCTGTATTAACCTGGTATTCTCAGTGTAGTCTGTGGGGAATAGTAATCCTAAGCATAAAGCGACAGTGCTTTACACAATTGAATATAGTTTGTATAATGACCATTATTTAGTCACAGTGGGCACAAGATTACATGAGCATGGAGAAAATTGCCCTCTGGCTCTCATCTAGTCAAAAGGTAGAAAACAGTACAAAAGAAACTTGCATTATGCCAAGCAGAGGAATGTTCAGTCTAAAAATTTCTTCATACTATAGTGCTAATAGCCTTGCATTTTTCATCCACGCCATTTACCACAAATAGGTGGGGGGGACGACTTCACAACTTAACTCTTTTGTTAAAAATAAACCCATTCCAACTTTGTCATATTAATTTCTATTCTTTTATGATGACACATTGTTTTGTTTAAGATTTTAAAATTTAGGACCCAATCCTGCTCCCTTTAAACGAAAGCCCAAAGTCCCATGGTCCTCAATGGCAGCAGGATTGGGCCTATAGATATTTTCTCTTCTTCTCCTGTGCAAGCACAGCTCCCATTGAAAACAGACTCACTAAGTGTCTCCATATCTTTAAAAGGGTCTACTCCAGGGAAGAGGATGAAAAACACTGTAGTCGCTGGACTGCTCCCTTCATATGATTTTGTTAAGTCCATCCTGGTGCTCTCCACATACTTGGAACCTAGTTTTTCCTCCACAAAGTTTCTATATAAATATAAAGTATAAACTGAAGACACCAAGAATATCCACAATTACAGATTTGGGTCCTGTATTCTTCTCAGACTACATAATCTGCTGCTACTAGCCTAGCAGCAGTTTCCTTAAAGAAAGGGAAGGGCAGCCAGGTGTCAGGGAAGCAAGCTAAGGGAGGGAAGGGCAGCCAGGTGGTAAAGAGGGTACAGAAAAATCTGGCATGTGTCTGTTCAGGAAAGGGGACAATGACTATGTGATAGAAAGGACAGCTAGGCACAGCAAGTGATCTTGCTTCTTCTAGGGAATGCTTCTTTCTAGGAAAGTGTGAGCACGGGTAGCATACAGGGGTGCTGGCATAATGTGTATAGTGGGGGTGCTGAAAGCCACTATACAAAACTTCAAACCCAGTATATAATTGAAACCACTTCAAGCCAGGGGGCGCTGCCATACCCGCAGCACCCCTAGTTCCAGCACTTATAGTAGTATAGCTGGTAGGGTTTGGGCAGTCGGGCAAAAGGTACTATTCTTTGGGAGGCAAGGGATTTAAAACAAACTCAGAGGGCTTGGACAAGGCTGACATTTTTTGAGGATCACAGATTTTTAAAGAAGCGAGATGGAGTATTACCATCCCATGAGTCTAACTGCTATCCCTAGAAAAAGAATGAATATTAAGAGAGAAATATGACTAAAAAGTGGGCAGTCAGCAGCAAGGATTTTTTTTTTAAATTATAAATGAGCCACTCCTTGTGGCTCAGGGCACATGTATAGAATCTAATAAAATCACCAATCTATAAATAAGTAAGCCAATTCCCTATAAACAGCCAACCTGATCCTACCACCTTCTCACAAATACCTGAAAAAAAATAGATAGGCCTTGTACTATTGCCACAAAGGCCAATAATCAATAATCTCAGACTCTGACTGACCAGCTAGCTTGTAAATTAGATTCCTATAATTGAAAATTTCATCACAGCGGGCTACACATCCAATAAATCATCTTCATGTGTGGTTCCATGGATAGACACAATGTCAAAGACTGTACCTAAGAGCATAGGTCATTCTATCTGGGCACAGTGCCCTCAGTATGATAAGTTTCTGAAGAGAGCTTTTGTTTTTCCATTCCTGTGGGAACTTTTCCTTTTCTGGGCATTCTGAGTCCACCCATTTCTTCCATCTTTTAGCAGACCCTTCGATATCTCTGTCTAACCCTCGGAACTCATCCATTAGAGCAATGGCCTGGAACACACCAAACACACACATGGGTGATGTGCCCATGAGGTATAGTTGGGGTGATAATGAAATACATTTTACTAATAATATTTACTAATATTATTATTTGACACCTATGGCCTAATTTAAAGCGCAGTTTATACTTACAGCCTATATGAATAAATGTTTATTTGTAAAAGACTACTCCATTTCATATCTCCATACAATCTGCTTACAGTTAAATACCCAGTTACCACACATTGTAACACATAAGATTAGGTTTTTCTGAGAGTAAGGAGCTGTGTGAAGATTAGAATTGCATTCCTGGAGGAATGCAGAGATTATAGAAAATCAGCATTTCCACATGAAATAAATATATGCTTTTATCATCTCAGGGGGAAAAAAAAGTTAAAATGCAAGGACAACTCATTCAACAGCACTGCAAATTGTATTAAAATTTACTATGGAATATATGACTTTATCTGACACTATCTAGCTCTAGTAGATCTCCAGAAACAACATAAAATAAGATTTGAAACTGAAAAGCAATTCTCCAAACCTACTTTAATGGCACTCCATGACTGAGGAGTTAAAAAGTCAACCGGACTCTTGAGTGTGTGGTTGACTGAATTGAAGCAGGAAAGCCAATTCAAGGAGTTCTATCTCTTTACTTCTCAGCAGAATCTTGACAGCATACAAAATTGAAAAAGGTCATCAGGTTTACTTGGCAGTCACTTGTGACTTAAAGCATTTACCACTCAACAGACGTTATTGAATAGGCAGCATAAAGCACTGAAAATTCTGGTGACTGAATCTTCTGTAGCTCTAATAGAAGAATTTAGCTTGAGCCAATTATTTTAAAATAAGGAATAGAAATACATTATAAAAGTAGTAATGGAGTGAGGTCAATTCCTAGACCTTCATTATTCACAAAGCTAATAGATTATGCTTTCAACCTTAGCCCTGTGTTTGTAGTACACATTGCAGAACTTGCCTCAGACTGTTAAACAGACACCAAAAACCCCCACCAGTAACCTCTGAACTAAATAATTTTGCAGAAGTTAAAGTTGTCATTATGCTCTATGCTAGCAGTAGCACCCAAGTCCTTGCATTTTTTAAAAATGGCCAGATTACAATAGTAACTATGATTTATGATTCTTTAGCTAGAGTAAAAGGAGTTATTTGAAAAAAATAAAATAAAACCATAGTCCTTAAAGATCAGAGTTATTCTGGGCTTCGATTGTGCAAGATTTTTTCTTCCAATAGCACTACTGAAGTGGCTAAGGAAACCTGAGTTCCATACAACTCCCTACATTTGTCCTCCACCCCCTTTAAACACGTACTGAGGGACAGGAAGTTCACACGTCAGAGTAATTGTTTTAGGCTCTTATTCAGACTCAGGGAGACCACAGTGACTCACATTTGGAATGGTTTTTTTTTTTTTTTTTTTTGCAACGAGAAGGGATGGTGACTTTTTTTTTTAAATGAAATCTTAATCTGCAGAAGTTAAACATGTCAGGAATACCACAAAACTATATCAGGGGAGACAAATCTAGCCCATAGGTTGAATGTACAATAAAAATCTTGAATCTAAATGTGTCTAACAAAATGTCTACCACCACCATCTGTGTTCTCTCTCCTCCCCTTGCACACTGAAGAATGGGAATTATGTGTACTCATTTTATGAATGTTAGAATCTGTGGATAACTCTCTATCCCGAGAGTTAATTCCAGCTGAGCTCTCCCCAGCTACCCAGGAATCCAGCAATGATTAATTCAATTTCCTAGTGCTCAGATGGACAATACAGTGAATCCACTGTTGGAAGACTACCTCCTATCACCTCTGGAGAAATGCATCAGAAATTTGACCAGGTTCAGGAGACATTCTCAAAACCTCAGGTCTTCAGGCTGGAACTCTTGAACAAAGGAACTTTGAAATGGATAGAAGATAGCCTGTGACTCAAGAGTCTCACATACATGCTGATCAGGGGACCAGATTGTCAGAAAGGCAAACGATGTAGGGGGTGTAACCTGTCTCACCCAACCTCAAGATCAGGGACTGATGGGTCAAGCAGGACAGCAGGACCTACTTATTATTTACTTGTATCCTACCTAGCCTGAAGCTTTATATAGTCTCATCCCAAAATCAAGATATTTTTATTACTTGGAGAATCTCTGCTATAAGTGCCAAACTGTACACAAACTGTACACCCAGGGAACTGCAAGCAGCACTTCCATAATTTTCATCCCTATAACGTACTCAGAGGAATATAACAACAAAGAAAATAAAGACCTACATAAAATAGCTGTGGAAGATATTATTTATATTGCAGTAGCATTCACAGTATGTTAGGTGTTGTACAACCACAGCACCTATTATTTTACTTATAAACCACACACTTCACCACTACTGCCTGAATTTTTTTTCTTCACCTGAAATGTTGTCTGGGCTAGGAAGGTGAGTTTATCCTTTTCAAAAAGTCCCTGACTGGTGTAAAGGAAGGCAGAGTATGTAATAGCTTCTATCAGGTTGGTGATGCGACCCTGCAGATCCTCTGATGCTTCAACCCGATCAATTGCTTTATGGAAGACTGTGTTGAAGGCCTAATGAGAGGTAGGGTCACATTATTTTTAAAGGATTTTTGTTTGTTTTAAGAGCAATTTAATAGAGTCGAATGTAAGGCTTTTCAAAGTAAGTGCCTGAGCTGTATAAAATGGAGACACTGTACAAGATCACCTCCCTCCCACCGAAATAGTAGGCGTGGAGACTGTTTTCTCAAAGGGGGCGGGGGGGGGGAGGAGAAAAAGTGGTTGGAGATCACAAATGGCAACATTTTTCAGTCTACTCATTTAACTCAGGAGCAAACAACACATGTTGACTGACTCCACCAATCTTTCCCGCCCACTGGACATCCTAAAACCGATACATTCCCTCAAAATGAAAAGGCTGGTGGTTTCAAGGAAGAAGACTTTCCGTCCTCAGCCAGTTACTTTTAGTATATTTATTGCAACTCATTGTTTAGTGAATGCTTCAAATCTCTCTATTCACTTGGCCTTGCAGGAAGATTTAACAAAAATAAGGTAAGTATTACTCACATAAATCAGACTGTAAACATCTGACAAGAGAGATTACTGGGAAGTTCAATATTGTGAGGAATTGTGGGAAAATGCACAACCCTGTCTCTCGCACACAAACACCCCTTACATAGCAAATATTAATAGCTGATACAAATATAAAAGGTTGCTAATTGCTGGAATCAAACCCCCATGCTTGTTCTTTTGTATTACACCAGAAATAAAGCTTTACCTTCAGTGAGAACTGATAGATGGGGTTGATTTTGCCCAGATCATTAACAACAAAGTAAAGAAGAGATGCTCTCAAAGCTGCTGGTCTGTAATGCTCTCGGGCCTCATTAATTTTAACTTCGTTCTCTTTTGCTTCAGCTACCTGTAGGATGATAGTTATCTAGTTCATTTTTAAATTGGTCGTAACTATCACACTGATCTGAATAAGGGGTGTTCTAAAGTGAAAAGTTATATTGGCATAGCTATTTCTCTCAGGAGCGTGAAAAATCCATATCCCTAAGAGATGTAGTTAAGATGACCTAACCCCTGGTGTAGACAGTGCTAGCTCAACAGAATTCTTCTATCAATCTAGCTATCACCTCTTGGGGAGGTGCATTACCTCTCCCATCACTGTAGTGTCTACACTGAAGCGCTACAGTTGTGCTGCTGTAGCATGTTAAGTGTAGACATAGCTTAAGTCACACACATGTAATTGACAAATTCTTAACACTGCAAAGTGAAAAACGCAACATGGATACAGCCTGGAAAGCTGAAACATATCTGAAACAATAAAAACTGTTTGGCACATGTAGATTTAAACTAGACACTCTGCTCCAGCCTTGTTGGCTAGAAATCAGAGTTGACTTGATCTTCTTTATTATACATTACTATAATTTTAAACCAGCAGTTTAAGAGAAGTTATGTCAGTGGTGTGAGTTTTATATTTGTTTTCTTGATGCAGAAAGGTTGGTTGCATGATGACACTATAAACTTGCCTTTATTTTATTAAGGAACTTATTAATCAAGCCCATCATCATGCTAGAAGTCTAAATACTAAGGTGGATGACCTGGAGCGCCTGGTATTAAATGAGGATATTGACATAATATGCATCACAGAAACTTGGTGGCATGATGATAATCAATAGGATATGGTACAAAATATATAGGAATGACAGAGTAGGTCATGCTGGTGGCGGAGTGGCATTATATGTGAAAGAAAGAATAGAGTCAAATAAACCTTAAATGAATCAAATTGTACCACAGAATCTCTATGGATAGAAATTCCATACTTGAATAATAGGAATATATCAGTAGGAAAATACTACCAATCATGTGAGCAGGATGGTGATGGTGATTGTGAAATGCTCTGGGAGATAGTTTTCTATTTTTATAGCATCTCTAATAATAATGGGGGATTTCAACTATTCCCATAATGAATGGGTATATGTTACCTCAGGAGTGGAAGCAGAGGTAAAGTTTCTTGACATGATAAGTGACTGCTTCTTGGGGCAGCTAATCCTGAAATCCACAAGAGGAGATAATTCTTGATTTAGTCCTAAGTGCAGCACAGGAACTGGTCCCAGAGATGAAATATAGCTAAACTGCCTGGTAATAGCAACCATAGCATAATTAAATCCTTGTTGTGGGGGGAACACCAAAGAAGCCCACCACAGTAGCACTTAGGAAAGGGAACTATACAAAAATAAGGAAGCTAGTTAAATGGAAATTAGAAGGTACAGTCACAAAAGTGAAATTTCTGCAAACTACATGGAAACTTTTTTAAAATCATCATAATAGAGGCTTAAAAGAAATGTATACCTCAAATTAAAAAAACATAGCAAGAGGACTGAAAAGTACCACGATGACTAAAAAAATAAAGTAAAAGGCATGCTTAAAAATTGGAAGTAAAATCCTACTGAGGAAAATAGAATGGAGCATAAACTCTGGCAAGTCAAATGTAAAAGTATAATTAGGCAGTCAAAAAAAGAATGTGAAGAGCAACTAACAAAAGACTTAAAAACTAACAACAATTTTTTTTAAAAATACATCAGAAGCAGAAAGCCAGCCAAACAATCAGTGGGGCCACTGGACGATCGATGTGCTGAAGGAGCACTCAAGGAAGATAAGGCCATTGCGGAGAAGCTAAACGAATTATTTGCACCAGTCTTCACTGCAGAGGATGTGAGGGAGATTCCCACACGTGGGCCATTCTTTTTCGGTGACATATCTGAGGAACCGTCTCAGACCGAGGTGTCAATAGGGGTGGTTTTGGAACAAATTGATAAATTAAACAATAATAATAAGTCACCAGGACCAGATGGTATTCACCCAAGAATTCTGAAGGAACTCAAATATGAAATTGCAGAACTACTAACTCTGGGATATAACCTATCATTTAAATCAGCTTCTCTACCAGATGACTGAAGGATAGCTAATGACACACCAATTTTTTTTAAAAGGCTCCAGAGGTGATCCTGGCAATTATAGGCTGGTAATCCTAACTTCAGTACCAGGCAAATTGGTTGAAACTATAGTAAAAAAACCCTAGAATTATCAGACACATAAATGAACACAATTTGTGGGCAGAGTCAACACAGCTTTTGTAAAGGGAAATCATGCCTCACCAATCTATTAGAATTCTTTGAGTAATGGGGGAGGTGCGGGTGTCAAAACAAACATGTGGACACGGGAGATCCAGTGCATAAAATTTACTTGGAATTTCAGAAAGCTTTTGACGAGGTCCCTCACCAAAGGCTCTTGAGCCAAGTAAGCAGTCATGGGATAAGAGGGAAGGTCCTCTCATGGATCAAGTTAAAAGATAGGAAACAAAGGATTAGAATAAACAGTCAGTTTTCAGAATGGAGATAGATGAATAGTGATGTCCCTCAGGAATCTGTAATGGGACCAGTTCTGTTGAACACATTCATAAATGATTAAAAAAAGGGGTAAACAGCAAGGTGGCAAAATTTGCAGATAATACAAAATTACTCAAGATAGTTAAGTCCTAAGCAGATTGCGAAGATTTGCAAAGGTATCTCACAAAACTGGGCGAATGGGCAACAAAATGGCTAGTGTAATTCAGTGTTGATAAATGGAAAGTAATGCACATTGGAAAACATAATCCCAAAATGATGGGATCTAAATTAGCTGTTACCACTCAAAAAAGATACCTTGGAATTATTTTGGATAGTTCACTGAAAACATCTTCTCAATATGCAGCAGCTGTCTAAAAAGCTAACCGAATGTTAGGAACCATTAGGAAAGAAATTGATGATAAGACAGAAAATATCATAATGCCACTATATAAATCCAAGGTACACCCACACTTTGCATACTACATGCAGTTTTGGTCACTCCATCTCAAAAAACATATTAGAATTGGGAAAGGTACAGGGAAGAGCAACACAAATTATTAAAGGTATGGAACAGCTTCCATATGAGAAGAGACTAAAAAGACTGGGACTTTTTGGCTTGGAAAATAGATGACTAACTGGGGATATGATAGAGGTCTATAAAATTGTGAATGGTGTAGAGAAAGTGAAGAAGGAAGTGTTATTTACTTCTTCACATTGCACACGAACCAGTGGTCACCTAATAAAATTAATGATTAGCAAACAAACAGATTAGTTTAAAACAAACAGAAGGAAGTACTTCTTTATACAATGCACAACCTGTTGAACTCATTGCGAAGGAATGTTCTGAAGGCCCAAACTATAGCAGGGTTAAAAAAAGAATTAGATAAATTCATTGAGAATAGGTCCATCAATTGCTAGTAGCCAACATGGTCAGGGATGAAACGTCACGCTCTGGGTGTCCATAGCTTCTGATTGCCAGAAGCTGGGCATGGGCGATGGGATGGATCACTTGATGATTGCCTGTTCTGTTCATTCCCTCTGAAACATCTGGCATTGACCATTGTTGGATACAGGATACTGGATTAGATGGAGCATTAGTCTGACCTAGTATGGCCATTCTTATCTCTAGCTAGTCTGTTAATTTGTCTTAGAGGAGGCAAATAGTGAGAAAAACTACTTGAAAGCAGGTTTCTTAGATTTTGAAATGATTTTGGATTCAGCCACATTCACATCCCTTTGCATTTCCATGAGCTTTCATACATATAGACCGTCCATTCATTTAAATGTTAGGGAATGGCAGTTCTTTTTGAGAGTATCCGTATTCATTTGTGACAAAGAATAATACACACAAATATGTTTAATCACAGTTCATGCCACTAGTGCTGTTTATGAAGCTTCAGGCATCCAACCAGAGAGCAAAAATTATACCACGTGATTTATGTGACCAGTCACATGCCACTAATATAGTCATTGCATATAAAGCATTTACCAAACAACTATGCATAACAGCGACATTAAAACAAAACAAAGTCTACTTGTGGATAATTCTAAAAAACCCTCATTTTAAAATATGTAATTAATTTGAATTTTACAGATAAAACTTTTAAAACTAATAAAAGAACAAATTGTTACTGCCTTGTACTCTATTTCTGCCGCTGATGATTTTGTTGATTCAAGTTTCTCTACCAGTTCCGTGTCACCCAAGAAACTACCCTCAGCAGCTGACAGATGAAGCAAAAGATCATCCTCCAGGTGCTTCAGCTCAATCTTGAAATCATTCTGCTGCTTGGTCAGGAGAGACTAACAAAGGGAATGAAAAATTTAGACTTAAACAACAGCAACAAAGGATGACCATCTGTTTTGCAGAATCTTTGGCCATTATTCTCCATTCAGTTAAATGACTCTATTTCAATTTTGTTTCTAAAAAAAAGAGATGACCTCTTCTATTCTAATGAAAAAGTATGTTACAATTATAGCAACCGGATAGGAGGAAAGCATGGTCAAACATTAAAGCATGACACCAAGAACCTGGCTTGATTCTTGATTCTGCTCTAACCCCCTTCTTCTGCTCAGGGTTGCACAAAGTGAGCAGGATCTGGTCATAACTGGCAAGTGGAGAATTCCCTGGCAGAGGAAATTCCCCTGTAAAGCTGATGGAGCCAGCTCCTGCACTAGCCACTTCCCCCTCACCTCAGCACGCGGGCTAGGGCAGAGAAAGCACGGCAAAGGTCTGCTCTTCTATCTTGATCATCCATTGATTTATGATCCTTTAGGGAAACACCCAATCAGCATATGGTCCCTTACTAGGGGCACTCCACTGGATCATGTGGCTGGCAGAAAATAACTCAGATGATCAGGGAAGCACAACTGCATCCCTGACAGCTGTCCCCACAATTCTGCCCCAAGTAGAGATATAAGGGAGAATCTGGCTCAGAAGTTTTCCAGACAATGTTCCCAGCTCTGTTCCTTGAAAAGTAATTTAACATCTGTACCACCGTTTACTCTTCTATAAATGGGTAAAATAGTCTCAACTTCTTACCCGTGTTGTCAGGCTTGACTCCTTTGAGTCTGTAAAGTGTTTCAAGATCTTTGAAAGAAATGTGCTATAGCAATATGAAGTACTTTTATTATTAATTTTTCACCTACATATTTTTAATCTTTCATTTAACATCCAGTAATCATATGACAAATCTAATCAAGACCCCTTTTCAACCATTTATAAAAATATTTTTGTTCATAAATTACTGTAAAATGTTATTCTGCCATAAATACATTTCTTCATTCCACAAACAGCAAGAATAGATTCTTAGTACAACTAACCCAATGCCCTAGAGCCTACTAGTGCAGTCATTTCCTCTTACAGGTTGGCATGAAATTTAGTTTGTGCTTATTGGCTCAAGACTATTGACTCACAAAATACACTGAAGGGGGTTAATCCATTTCACCTTTCACAGACATGGTGAAAATGGAAGAGCAGAAAGAAAAATAGGAATAAGATCATGATATATAAATTCTAGCAATACTTTGTTAGAACCAAACCCCAAGACTTGCAGAGTTGAGAAATCAGTGGGACTTAAACAAGTGCTCCACGCACCTCTCGGTATCTTCTTGATATACAAGTTATTGACAATCATTGCTCAGTAGATTCAACTGGGTAAATTAATGCTGGCCTTAGACCCTGGGGAACAACAATGGACTGGTCAAAAGGTGGTCTCACCTTAAGTTTTTCTAAGTCAGGTCTTTCAACACTAACAACCTCAGCCAACAGCTGCTCTTCTAGCCCATCCCTTGTGACAGTGAAATTAATGAGGGTGGTCTGAGCCTGTAATTCTGGCTGATAATGAGGGTTAGCAAGCTTCATGTGAAGGATCAGATGGAAATTCTTGTTGAACTCACATTCTTTGTCTTCAATCTTGATATACCTGACAATAGTTAACATGCACAGTGATGGAAACAGTACTGAATAAAGCAATTCACAAATATCCTACATTACATAAGACCAGTACTGTACAAGTTTAATGCCACAGAAAACAGACACAAACCAAATGCTCAATATTTGCAATTTGAGACACAAAATGAGGATAATAAAATTCACCTGAAGCAAATGAAGTTTAGACTCTCTGCCATCATTTCATCCTTTTCATTTCCATAGGTTCACTTACTCATATAGCATACAATTGTGGCTTATTGGCAATGAAACAGGTTCATTGTAGAGTTCAAACAGTTCAGAGGTAACCTTGTGTCCTTGCTCCTTATCATAAACTTGGACAAGTTTTCAAATAATTCTTACATGAACTGTGTGCGTTCTTACAATTGTTTTCTTTACCATCTTTTAAATATTCCAGCTATAAAGGCTAACACAAAGAAATAAACAGAAATACGTTTGATAAACTGACAAATGACAGGAAGAGACACAGGGCTGTCGACTGAGGAACAAAAGAGGATTTTTAAAGGTGGCCGACAAAATGTTTTGTTCAAAACAAATTAATTACTAGGTCACATGCTGCATAGAGTGAGTGATTCTAAACTAATTTTTTATTCCACTTAAGATCCCTTAAGTAAGGCATTGCTTGCTGGCTCTGCCCTTGCTGTGGTGCTACTGTTAGCAGGAGACCTTACTAAAGGCATCAAGATGAGACATGGAGATAAGGTACCATTGACCTAGCCCTCTTATTTTATGACATAGTTTTGAAAAACAAAAGTTAATGTTCTGTAGTCTTTGGTCTCTTATTATTTTACCTCTTTACCTCAGAGCACCATGAAGTGGAAAAATACATACGAGATTGAACAACAAGGAGGTGATATCCTGCACACCGCAACAACTAGCTCAGTCTAACTGCTGTTGAGCTTACAAGGTTAGAGAATCAGAGGAATGAAAAGCCTCTGAATACTGGCAGATGGTGAACCTGGATGGCCTGCAAAAAGCATATGAACTGTAGCCAAACTTTTGAAACTTGGCAGCATGAAGTTAGGCTCCTAAATTCTTATTTAGGCACCTGTATATAAAAGGCCTGGATTTTAAAATAAAATTAACCAAATCCTATATAAAACTGTACTAAAAAGGATCCAGCATCCAGTTTATCATTTTTTGGGTGCGATAAAATTCACTTCTCAGGTCAACAAGGCAGATTTCAATTCTGACACTGTGTTCTTGCAAAACGTTAAAGTGCCTAATGTGGATTTCTAAACTGATATGGAGAGCAAAATATCAGACCTGAACACAGCTGAGTACAACTAAGAGGGTAATTTTGACCTCAGTGCCACACACATATGCACAGGCATAAGGGTGTTGGAACCAGGTCTCTGACAGAGGAGTACATCAGTTAGCTTTGTCAGTGGGGAGACTATCAAGGGAACAATACTACCTTATAGAAATGAAAGGAAGTCTGGCGGTTAAATGAGCCCTGGACTCTTGTATAGAAGTATTATTTTATGAGTTCTCAATTCACAGAAGTAATAAATTATCAATTTGTGTGGTTATCATCTATGAAAGGCAAAAACTACAGAATGATTCAGTGGGTTTTATAACTGCAGCTATGCTGACTTTTTTGTTAATTGCAGATTTGGGAAAAATAAATGTTTTGTTATTGCTCTCTCATGGGTCAAAAAATATGAGCAACAATGATGTTAACCTGAGGGGCGGAAAACACACAACACAATCATTTCACTGTTTCCATGAACTATATCTATCTAGAAATTAATTCTGGAGTATGAAATAATATAATGTGTGTAAGCGTTATGGGTGGAATTCTGAATGGAGAGGTAGTGCAAGAGTGGCTCAACATGAATTACCACAAAGGATTACTTTTGGTAATTCCTTCACTTATAGTCTTTTCTTCTCCCATCCTACCAACAGGGACAATCAGAACAGACTGCAGTAAATTTTGCCCTGTCAGGGAACATGGCAGAAGAACTTTCAAACAAGCTTGATATATAAGCTGCAGAACCACCACTTCCTTCTAGTTCGAGACTTTCAGAGAAAAATGAAAAAATGATAGATCACCCCCACTTTTCTAGTAGAAATTACTACAGCCCAAAGGGCTGCCTCAAAATAAAGTGAGAGATGCATGTTCCAGAGTTTAATCCCAAAGTACCTGTAACACCAAGAAAATAGCATGGTCTTTGCAACAATGTTTTGTTGTTGGTGGTGTTTTGTTTTAAGAATCTTGGAATGTAAGGATGGGAACTAAACTCCTGTCTTCTGATGGGTCTATGAACAATAGATATAGCTGATGAGTAGGCACAAAAGCCAACATTTTCAGAAATAGGAGCTTCAAGTTAGGTGCCTAAATCAATAATTGTGTACCTAAATAAAGTGACTCGAGTTTCAAAAATACCAAGGAGCTCTCATCAGCTTCAACTTTTCTGCTGCTCACTACTCAGCAACTTCAGAGAAGAAGCCTTAATCTAAAAAGCAGTTTCAGTCAGTTTACATGCATTAGTTTGAGGCACCAGAAGTGGACAAAAGGAATTCATCTTTGGGAGAGTAGATCTGGAATAGAGGGAGCTTCCAGGGCCAGCTCAGTATGAGATTGATTAGGTTTGAGAACACAGAGACCACCAAGAGAGCCTGCAAAATCATCCCTGTTTGTCTCTCTCTTAGGACCTGACACCCAAAGCAACACCTCATTTTTTTCTTCCAATCCCAGGTGAAAGGGATGAATGGCTCCTGGGTCAAAGGACCAGAAGAGAGAAAGTTTTGAAGACATACTCAAAGAGAGCCATTTTATGGAAGGCAATCCCCTGCATTGGCAGATTCTCTGAATGATCTGGAGGATGAAACTTCACATCCTGAGGATTAATTACCATGGCTGGACCAATCTACCAAAGGAACAGCTCTTCCCTTACAGGTATGTTGTCTGGGAGAAAAGGCAGGATAACACCCAAGACCATAGAAGAAGAGACTTGCTGAGGAGGAAGTCTTGAGTGGATGAATATGGCCTCATTGTATGAAAAAAGGTGAGAATCCCTGATCCATCTTGAAACTTGAACAACAGCTTTTTTAGTAAATACACTGGACCCTCGCTAGAACGCGGAATTTGGGATCCATGCACGGTACCGCGTTATAGTGGGGACTGCGTTACAATGAATTCCAATTAAAGTCATTACATTTGGGATCCATGGGCGCGACTGCGTTATATGCAAATTTATGCTATATAGACGCACGTTCTAGAAAGGGTCTGGTGTAGTTTGACTACTTAAAATTAAAAGATTTTTATTTCACAGATTTACAGCATTTAAGGCCAGAAGGGACCATCAGATCATCTAGTCTGACCTCCTGTATAATTTCAAGATGGATAGTTCCTGTTAAAGAACTGTGCCTCTAAATGGTATAAAATACGTCAGACTCCTACTACTACTGCATTTCAGAGCAGCCCAGACAAAATGAAGAGAGGTGGCACATAGATTTTCAGACAAGAAAGCAAGGGAAAGAATATTTTCCTACTTTGTGGGGGAAGAAAAACTACCTTTCAATTGATTTATGAAAAGCTTTATTTCAAGCCCTGCTGTTTAAATTAAAAGCTTCTGTCTCACACTTGTGAACTCCAGCAACTAATGCAGAGAGCAAAGCTGAACTAATCAGATGCAGACTGAAGCTGTTACTTAGCAATCACAGCAGGCAGACTGTACAAGTTGGTCAAACTAGTTTTGTGGAAAAAAATTCTGCCTGGAAGTTGCACAGCTGGCAAGACGTTCAAGGAAATGAAAGCTATTCCTGAATAGAAACTGAGTTAATTGTTATGCTGTTTCCTAAAGAATACATAACAGTCATGTCTCACATGCATGGACACAATGTTATCAAGCTAATGCTGCAACCATATGCTCAATCAAACCTGAAAACATCTCAAAGTACAATTTGTACTTCATAATGCCCCAATGCTTTTTGTGTGAAAAGGAGATCACAATCCACTACATACTCCCTGTTAAGTGAATGGAAATACATTTGCACGGCCAACATTTTAAAATGTAGATGCCTAAAGATAGTAAGCCTGGTTTTCAGATGCCAAGTGCCCACAGCCCCCACTGCAGTCACTCATGTTGTAGGAGAAGATTATATATATATATATATGACGTTCTCTAAAATGGAATTTTGACAGCAGTCTTCATTCAGAAACACCACCATAAATTGGTATTATGGTATGTTCCTTATAGAGTGACTGTACAAGATTTAAACTCAAGAATAACCTCAGTTAACTATGGGGAGATATAATTTTATGAAGTTGCTTCACAAATCAGCAAGTTTTTTTAATATGTAAACTAATAAATTTGCTTTGGAAGGACTACAAGTTGATATATCTTCCCAGCTATGCTTTCTGTCGATTGATATCATAAGACATATTTTACTTAAAATTAGGATTGTCTGAAGCTCAGTGGATTTAATTATTTCTAATTATCCAGCTGTTGTCAGTATGTGGCCATTTTATGACAGTGGTATCTACTGTGTGGGTCAGGTTCAACTGTATATCTTTTCAAACACAGAATTAATGTACTATTGATGAAACCATTACTAGAACCAAATTAAAGTCTAGGCTGATGTATTGGTCTGCAGGGTGCTGTCAGACATGAAAGGAGTAATTAGTATTCATTACTTCGTACTCTACAACATTCCAATTATTAATGAACTTCAACTGTTGGACTGCACCATATCTATCACAAACATCTTTCTAGTCTTTCTTTATTAGGAGGAAAAAACAAATGCCTGACAAAACTACTAAAAAACAGAATGCTGAAAACTTTGCTTGTTTGCTAGGGGAGGTCTGCATAGTTCCACTGCCACAAGAGGTAAACATGGCACATCTTCCATGATTCATTGTGTGTAATGTCTTTGAAATGTTAACTGGATGACCTTTTATTCAATCTTGTAAAGAACACTTAAACACACTGATTACTAAATATTAAATTGACTAGTGTTTATATATATTGCTCCATCATGCTATGTGCAAGCCTTTACTGAGTTACTGTATAATTATATTGCTATGACCCCTGCCCTTTCCACCTCAACTCCTCCCTACTATTTTATAACCCTCTTTGTTACATCATGTCTGAAATTAGATAGTAAGACTTTCAGGACCATGGGACTTCTGATCACACCAGTTTTATACCAGTGTAACTAGGCCTTAATAGAATTACTTGAGATTTACATCGGTGTATGTGCAAGCAGAATCAGTCCTTGTGTTATCTTATTTGTATTGTGAGGTACCTAGCAAACCTTTGTGGACTGAAAAATAGTAACTAATGATTATCATCTAACCAAGAATGCAGAAGGTAGAGATAATGGGGGAAGAGTTGAGCAGTTGTTTGAGACTTTTCAGTTACTTCCTAAAACGTAATGAAAATGAAACATTTCAAAGGGGTACAGTGCAGGGCGATGCTGTGTCTTGCATAAAATGGTGCTAGGCCTGAACAAGTGATGTGTTCAAGAAGCTGAACTCATGTACACTCCATAGCCTTTATGTGCAACTTGGACAAATATGGAGAAAATTTGGGTAACCTGCCAAAAAATGGGTCCGGAGGGGGGGGCAACACAAATAGCAGTATTTTGCCTCTGACTAATTTCCTGTTGTGTAAGTAATCAAATCACTAATAAAACAAGCATATTTCACTTGGTCTCATCTGCTTGAGGGACATATGAAAGTATGGTCCCTTCTGCCTGACTCTGTGGCTATCCAGGAAGGCCTCAAAGAGCCCATGGCACATTGAGTGAAGTATAGGGGAAACAAACTCTTGCTATATGTTTCACTCTCGCAGAATTCAAAATCTTTGGAGTTATTTTTCACAGCCTGTAAAAACAAAAAGTCCTATTTGACCAGAGATCACGTTGCCATATTTCAGCTGAAAAGATCAATTAACTGAAAAGATTCACTCCAGGATTACACTGATGTAACCAAAATTTCTCTCCAAGGTAACTGCAGCAGCTGCTGATGTGCTATACATTTATTTTAAAAACTTAATACTCATAAAATACAAATTGAAATTCTTATGAAAAGTGCTGGAAAGCACTGGAGACTGAACTTTTCCATTCAGCCATAGAACAGGTACAGCACAGTCCCACCAATAAGAAAAGGAGTACTTGTGGCACCTTAGAGACTAACATATTTATTAGAGCATAAGCTTTCGTGAGCTACAGCTCACTTCATCGGATGCATTTGGTGGAAAAAACAGAGGGGAGATTGATATACACACACAGAGAACATGAAACAATGGGTTTATCATACACACTGTAAGGAGAGTGATCACTTAAGATAAGCCATTACCAGCAGCAGAGGGGGGGAAAGGAGGAAAACCTTTCATGGATGACAAGCAAGGTAGGCTATTTCCAGCAGTTAACAAGAATATCTGAGGAACAGTGGGGGATGGGGTGGGGGGGAGAAAAACATGGGGAAATAGTTTGACTTTGTGTAATGACTCATCCATTCCCAGTCTCTATTCAAGCCTAAGTTAATTGTATCCAGTTTGCAAATTAATTCCAATTCAGCAGTCTCTCGTTGGAGTCTGTTTTTGAAGCTTTTTTGTTGAAGGATAGCCACTCTCAGGTCTGTAATCGAGTGACCAGAGAGATTGAAGTGTTCTCCAACTGGTTTTTGAATGTTATAATTCTTGACGTCTGATTTGTGTCCATTCATTTTTTTACGTAGAGACTGTCCAGTTTGACCAATGTACATGGCAGAGGGGCATTGCTGGCACATGATGGCATATATAACATTGGTAGATGCGCAGGTGAACGAGCCTCTGATAGTGTGGCTGATGTGATTAGGCCCTATGATGGTGTCCCCTGAATAGATATGTGGACAGAGTTGGCAACGGGCTTTGTTGCAAGGATAGGTTCCTGGGTTGGTGGTTCTGTTGTGTGGTGTGTGGTTGCTGGTGAGTATTTGCTTCAGATTGGGGGGCTGTCTGTAAGCAAGGACTGGTCTGTCTCCCAAGATCTGTGAGAGTGATGGGTCGTCCTTCAGGATAGGTTGTAGATCCTTGATGAAGCGTAGGAGAGGTTTTAGTTGGGGGCTGAAGGTGATGGCTAGTGGCGTTCTGTTGTTTTCTTTGTTGGGCCTGTCCTGTAGTAGGTGACTTCTGGGTACTCTTCTGGCTCTGTCAATCTGTTTCTTCACTTCAGCAGGTGGGTATTGTAGTTGTAGGAATGCATGATAGAGATCTTGTAGGTGTTTGTCTCTGTCTGAGGGGTGGAGCAAATGCGGTTATATCGTAGAGCTTGGCTGTAGACAACGGATCGTGTGGTATGATCTGGATGAAACCTAGAGGCATGTAGGTAGGAATAGCAGTCAGTAGGTTTCCAATATAGGGTGGTGTTTATGTGACCATCGCGTATTAGCACCGTAGCGTCCAGGAAGTGGATCTCTTGTGTGGACTGGTCCAGGCTGAGGTTGATGGTGGGATGGAAATTGTTGAAATCCTGGTGGAATTCCTCAAGAGCTTCTTTTCCATGGGTCCAGATGATGAAGATGTCATCAATGTAGCGCAAGTAGAGTAGGGGCATTAGGGGACGAGAGCTGAGGAAGCGTTGTTCTAAGTCAGCCATAAAAATGTTGGCATACTGTGGGGCCATGCGGGTACCCATCGCAGTGCCGCTGACTTGAAGGTATACATTGTTCCCAAATGTGAAATAGTTATGGGTGAGGACAAAGTCACAAAGTTCAGCCACCAGGTTAGCCGTGACATTATCAGGGATACTGTTCCTGACGACTTATAGCCCATCTTTGTGTGGAATGTTGGTGTAGAGGGCTTCTACATCCATGGCTAGGATGGTGTTTTTAGGAAGATCACCAATGGACTGTAGTTTCCTCAGGAAGTCAGTGGTGTCTCGAAGATAGCTGGGAGTGCTGGTAACATAGGGCCTGAGGAGGGAGTCTACATAGCCAGACAATCCTGCTGTCAGGGTGCCAATTTTTGCTGAGGTTCAAAGAAATTTGGTTTACTTTTTCCCAATTTTGCATGTCTCTGCACTTCCAGTTTCTAGCTAAGGCTAGAAACAAAGCATTAGAAATCCCACAAGAAAGTCTGGTCAGAATATTTCCAGACAAGTTTTGAAGATTGGGATGGCATTGATGGTTTTACATTCTGATGTGCATATGAACTTTTGGGAGCTTCTCTAACCATATCCAGATGCCCAATTATTTGATATTTACTCATCACCAGTTTTAAGTCATCACCTTTCTTAAAAAACAAAACAAAAATTCTACATAGAAAGTTATGATGAGAAGTAAGAAAAAGAAAAATATACAGTGTCCTTGGCAGCACTCCCAGGCAAAAATCCTGATTGCTCAAGAATACTTACTTCCCTTTTTTAATTGTGTTTCCTCCCAGTAAGGGATCAAGTACTGGGTCTACTGTTTCATTCAAGTTTTCAATTAGGATGGTGTCTCCACAGGCCAATGCTCTTTCAATGGTCTTCAAAAACCTTAACACAAAAACCAAGCCCTACCTATTAGATGATGTGCTAGTTACGGAGCAATATATTTCTGCTTTAGATTATACAAACGAGAA